>NC_134487.1:218786444-218826444 GCF_040206685.1 Ascaphus truei
AGGATTGCATGGCAAATTGCGACCCTCTCGTGGCAACAGAACGGAGTCAGGGTGATGTTAAAGTTCAGGTTTCTGCCATTGACTTGCATGGCAGAAAAAAAGGCACTTTGGTAATGTGCTTTTAAACTGTCTTTTGGTACCTCCGGTTCTGGGGGTCTTGGGAGGCTGATATTTTGCCACTATGGCAAAGGTCCCCCCGCATGGGGACCAGGTAAATTTCAACCCGCTCAGACCCACAGAACGGGTTATTTTACATTATATTCGCGCAATTGGCGTGGGAACTACTTAGGGCCGCGGTCAAGTTCACGGGCAATTGGCGTGGGAACTTCTGTTCTAGGGCACCTAGGAATAAAATTCTTTTTGCCCATTGATGTTAGGCACTGTATACCACTGTCAGTATACTGTGGAAGACAAATAATGAAACGATACTGAATATGTAGAATAAATGCATAGTTTTATTTAATCAGGGTTTATTACACAGTATACTGTACGGCCGGAAAACATCAGCATACAGTACAATATTATCCATCGAAATCCCCCCATTATCCGTTTTCTTTTCTGAGAAAAAACAAAAAGAAAAGTTTTAATGTACAGTACAGTACAGTAATGGTCAGCCCCCTAAAGAAGTACCCAGCCAGCCCCACCAAAATAATATGGCAACAAGACAGTACTCACCATTGAATTTCCCATTCAGCTTGCGCCAGCGCTGGTCCACTGCCAGTCCAGCTTTCTTCATCATCCACGTCGATAGTTGGCAGCGGGACTAGTCTATCTGTAGTCAGCAGGTGAGGCTGGAAATCGCTTCGGTACATGCAAGCTTCATCAAAACTGCACGCCAAATCCAGCTCAGCCTCAGGCTCAGGCTCAGGGTTGTCACTGACAGTGGGACCGTCATTGGAAGCCGGTGCTGGTGCTGGTGCATTGCTTGGCAGCGACTGTCGCTTCTTAGTTGGTTTTAACACGACCCTTTGCCTTTTGCCGCCTCCATGATCATAGATACGGGAAAAACCCGGTGATACACACCAATACCCTCCAACAAATTGGGGCTCAATACGGTGAAAACAGGGGTCACTACATAACCTTTTCCTTATTGCACGCTTCCACGTATGAGGAGTTGGCGAAAATTTGTAAAAGTCATATTTTTCGATAAAATACTGATAAATTTGAGCAACTGTTGCCATCTTATCCTCTGTTGCATTAATCGCAGCCCATATCAAATACGCGTAACTTCTGTCAGGTTTTTGGAAAGCAGGCTGCACTTGAACACTCATGGCGGGTGGGTCTCTGGAGAATAGTGTACAAACTGAAACTGGTCTTTGTCTTTCTTTAATATGAAAAGCCTAAATTGATACATATTGGCAACTCTTCCTTCAGTCTCAAGGCCAAGGCCAAGTTACAATAGCACACTGTGGTACAGTATCTTTTTTAAACGAAACACCTGCAAGCCGACACATTACTGATTCGGCGCATTACAAGTCATGAATTTATGCCATCTGGCGGACACGCGAAGCATTGCAGCCTAGTAAATCCTGAACCATTATCAATTAACACATCAACCGCGCGTCAGCCGTGTAATGCGCCTGGCTGGGAAGGCAAAAGGAGCCCGGCATGCTCCAGGTGAACAGAGTGGCATTCCAGGAACATGCCAGGTACATGCCAGTGATTACTAAGAATGAAAGCTGCCGCAGCAGTAATGATGCCCTTTATAAAGCATTAGTAAGACAACACCTTGAATATGGACTACAATCTGGGGCACCACTCCTTAGAAAAGACATTATGGAACTAGAGAGAAATTTGAAAAATAGAAAGATGGGACGCCGCTCAAACCATAATATCAAGTAATATAAAATGAGCCTGGTGCACGGGGAAGAGACAATAATGTAACAGAAAAAATTGAGAGAGGTCACAACAGTCCCTTATTGGTTGCACTCAAGGCAAAGTCAAAATAAATACCTTAAAGATATTAATATCCACAGTATGGACTAAAAGTCCCAGATGGAATAGAATAGATGCTTAAGGATACAATATCCACTGAAAGACTAATGTCTGAAAAAATAGTACATAATCCAATTAAAAGGACCACATATATGTCCACAGAGAATGTCTCATAGCCTGAAGTATAACAATGACATCCACTAATAAAATAAAAAAAATAAAAAACCTTTAATGAATCATAATAACGCCAAAAAACAAGTGACATAAAAATAAAACAATGTGTATAAAGTTAAAATACCCCTGTAAGGGGAGCGGGTGGGAGGAGGGTAGCAACATATATGTTATACGACCGTGTGTATAAAGGTTGTGAGTACTTGTCATTGACACTGTATTATTTATCACTATGATCTAGCTCTAAGGGCTGTTGGAGTTATTATTTAGATAGGGGTCAAGGTCCCTAATTCTTTTGGGTTCCCTTGACATCCCTTTTCTATGTGTTACCCACACCCCAATTTTGATAATTTTTGACCTATATACAGTCTACTCTATATACATTTCCTGGTTCCTCCAACAACAATTGGTGCTATATAGCTACTCAACCATCTCCCAAGAGAAGCAATTTATTCCACTTTGAGCACTGGCAGAGAAGACTCTTCTCTATCTATCTCTGTAGCAACATATAAGGTGGGGAAATTCACTATTACCTATAATAATAATAGCATGTATGCAATATAGTGATATCCTTAATGTGGCTACCAGATAGCTATTTAGCTCTGTGGGTGTAAGTCAAGGTGAGCAAAACACAGTGAAGGGAGCATAGGTAGGTAAGTATACATAGGTCTGATGGTCAGATGGTAGCAGATAGTGTATATGATAGTCTACCCTGAGGGAGCGTAAATGACCACAATCCCCAGCCAATAACTCCTGATGTGCCCAAAGGAATAAGCAATATCAGTGGCAAACAGACAAGATTTATACGACCGTGCTCCTTATGCTCCTGCCGTGCGGCCGCGCGTTCCTATGCGAACGCGCGTGCACGTGCCGCATGCTTTTCCTGTATATAGTGCCGGGAGCTGCAGGTAATGTATATATGTGTGTATATGTGTGTATGTGTGTATGTGTATGTATGTGTGTGTATATGTGTGTGCATGGGTTGTGTGAGTGAATGTAAGTCCAAATAGATTTTTTAAAGAAAAAAAAAACTTTAATAAATATTTTTTTTTTAACTTCTGCAATCATCACACACACACACACACACACACACACACACACACACACACACACACACACACACACACACACACACACACACACACACACACACACACACACACACACACACACACACACACACACACACACACACACACACACACACACACACACACACACACACACACACACACATCCATATAAACACACATCCACGCATACATGCATATATACATACAGAGGCGGCACATCTTTATTTGAGTGCGGCTAGCTCCGCAAGCCTGGGAATGCCCCGGCATGCTAGCCGCACCCCCTGCGCCCCCTGTACGCGCGTCCAGGGCTCCCCGAGGGAGCCCTGGTGTCCCGCGATGTGGGGGACGGCGGCAGGGGGTTCCGGGGGACCCGGCGGACCCAGCGAGCGGAGGGAGAAAGCCCCGATCGGAGGGCGCTCCTCCGCGGCTTCGGCGCGCGCCAGGCACATCCCGGCGCGCGCCTGGTTACTGCTGCGGCCGAGACCGGGAAAATGCTCAAATAAACTCGGCCGCAGCAGTACACACATATACATACATTTGGGCGCAGGCAGCGGCGTGAAAAGATGAATTTCTTCATCTTCGCTGCTGTCTGTCGGCTCCCCTCTCTCTGCCGTGCGCGCGCGGCCCTTCTATAGAAAGGCTCACTGATGTCAGCCAACTAAAAATCCGCGCGCGCACGGCACTATATAACGTGCCTAAGGTAACTCCGACAGAGGCTGCTCGGAACTAGAGAGAATGCAGAGAAAAGATAACAAATTAATAAATGGGATGGATAATCTGATTTATAAACTAGCTAAATTAGATTTGTTTACATTAGAAAGGAGGCGTACAAGAGGAGATATGATAACGATTTATAAATATATTCAGGGACAATACAAGAATCTTCCAAAAGAACTATTCATCCCAAGGGCGGTATAAATGACACCCCTTAAGGTGGGAGGAAAGGAGATTTCACCAGCAATTAGGAAAGGGTTCTTTACAGCGAGGGCAGTTAAAATGTGTAATTCATTACCCATGAAGACTACGATGGCAGATACAATACTGTAGATATCTTCAAAAAAAGGTTGAACATCTGTTTAGAAAGGGAAGGTATACAGAGATATACCAAATAAGTAAACATGGGAAGGAAATTGATCCAGGGAGAAATCTGATTGCCATTATTTGGAGTCAGGAAGGAATTCAATTTTCCCATTATGAGATATCATTGGATGATATTTCACTGAATTGCCTTCCTCTGAATCCCTACACTGTAAATACAAGTTAAGGATAAAGTATCTGTCGTCAAAATTTAGTATAGTTTTAACTTTATTGACATACTGCACCGACACACTTTATTCGAGCAAATACCCAGTATGTACCTGGCAGATACCTGGAATGCGCCGCTCCTCACCTCTGACAAGCCCCGTTGCATTTGCCTTCCCAGCCTGGGTTCATGCCTGGCTGACGGGCGGCTGATCTGTTAAATGATAATGATTAGGATTTAATAGGCTGCAATGCTTCGCGTGTCTACCAGATGGCATAAATTCATGAATTGTAATGCAGTATATATATATATACTGTGCAGTATTGCAGCCAGCGGGAATAAAATGCTTCAATCCCTGCCTGGAAAATAACCCAATGCACTCGGGCAGAAAACAGTCACAAACCTCAATACACCCGGGTATACCCGAATTCGTGGGACTAGCCGAGCTCGAATAAAGTGTGTCGCCAGTGTATGTCTTTTTCAAACCTCATCTAATACAGTATGTAACTATGTAACTGTAAACTCTAGTTTATTTAATGTAAGTGTTAATTATACAATGCTTACAATGCATCATTTAATGTTTGTTTATTTATACTTCTTTTCCAATGCTACATAAAGTAAAGGTAGCCTCTTTTCGGTACATTAAGCCCTTTTCATTATAGGTACATTATGGGATAATATTAGAACCTTAGGTGCTTTTTAAGGTATACTTGCCTTAAACACTACAGTATATCAAAGGTTATGTATTATAATTTGAAGTTTGTTTGTCTTTCAATTTATCCCCCAATGTCATTCCCTCTCTTGACCAGGGAGGTTCCAAGCGGTTCCCCTCTCCCCCCGCCTTGTACCCACATGTAACGTACAAATAAAGACAGGAAACGGGAACTGGAGGTAAAATGGCCGCGGCTATTTATTTATACAGAAAACCTAAGAGGGGTAAATGCACTCCCTGCCAGAGTGCTCCTTTGACAGGAGTGGGAGGGGACGGTCAGCCTGCCCACGAACCGCTGACCTCGTGTCCCCTACGCGAGCGGGCTCTCGAGGTCATGGATAACTGACCTTGCCCACTCGTAATCCCCCCGGGCTCAAACGGCCCAGCTCCCAGTCTGCCAAGAACAAGCACCTAACCCCCAAGAGACGCCGCGACAAAGGCAAAACTGGTCAATGACCCCTCCTGCTCGGAACCTCCTTCCTTTCACTCAGCACAGTATCAGCAGTTCCTGCTGTAACAGAACAAAGAAACATTAACACGGCATACAATGCATATGTCCACATTACTGGGAATACCCAGCCCTGCTAAACCTTCTGCTGCCGTTCATTACATGATTGCAATCACTACCTAAGGGGATGGGTGAGCGGGAATCGTCTGGCGGGCAGCAAAAGAGGACGTGCTGCCCACCAGCCTGGCCTTAAGTAGGCCTCCTGGAAACTCCTCCCCTGGGGAGGGACAGGCCAGCGAGGGGAAGGCCAGACCTCCCTGGTCATGAAGCCCCCCCGCCTCTGGCAAGGGAGGCTGTTTTTTTGTTTTTTTTCAACTTTGTTTTTATTAGTTTTTTGTGCATACAGACAGGAGAATACAGGATAATGATAATTGTTCCAAGTATACATCTAACTTTCAGGGACAAACTACGAAAAACGGACGCACGTTGGGGGGACCACAGGACAAGACATTGACAGACCAACCTCAACAAAGGGGAAAGAAAAAGGGGAGGGAAGGTGGTGGGGTGGGGAAGGGGAGGGGGAACGGCGTAGAAGAATCACTTTCCACGTGTTACCAGGTGTCTTGCACCACCACTACTGACGCCCTGCTCATGTCCACCTCTTAGAGGTCCCTGGGTCAGAACAACTTCCGCTTTTCTGCTTCTAACTATTTGGAATATCACTAAAACCCAGGGGGAACCATGCTGTCAGATCGTCATATCTAGCTCTCAGTCACCCATCAAAGGAGAACTCACCTAAATCTATCAAAGGCATATTGTGGCATCATTCAACCCCTGAATATCAGTCTGGGCCAACCATAATGACCAGACTTTTTCAAATTTATCGGCCGAATCGTTAACTAAACTCGTTAACTTCTCCATTCGGCAAATGAACCAAATTCTGTTTCTGATTTTGTCTATAGAAGGAATCGCATTCTGATTCCACAATGCTGCGGTCTCACACCTCATAGCGGTAGCAAAGTGTGCTATCAGCTTGTTACCCGATCTAGATACCTCATTCGTAGGTTTACCTAATAAAAATAGCCACGGGTCCAGCTGAATTTTGAGTCCCAAAAAGATCCTCTGCAGCCAATCTCGGATCTGGGTCCAGACCGGCACTATTTTCGGGCAAGACCACAGCATGTGAACCAGATCCCCTTGTTCCCCGCACTGCCTGGGGCAGAGCGGGGAAGAGCCCCGGATGAATTTTGCTAATCTAACTGGGGTGAGATACCAGCGTAACAATACCTTATATGAGTTCTCCTTCAATGTCGTGCAGATGGAGCTAGTAGCTGCGGCCTTGAACACCGCAGACCAGTCCTCGTCCTCTAGATGGCCTTGAAGATCTTCCTCCCATTGAACCATAAATCTGGGTTTAACTGTCCTGTCAGAGTCCGTATTCACCACCCCTCTGTACAAGGCAGAGATCAGTCCCCGCGTGTCTGCCCCGCTCACGCAGAGCTGTTCAAAATTCGTCAACGTTGGTCTCACCGGGTGTGCGTTGTAATATGCCCTGACCTGGAGGTACCTCATAAATTCAGTGTTGGGTAAGTCTGTTTCCGACTGTAATAGTTCAAAGGATTTAATTTTGCCTTTATCCTCCAGGTCCTTCAATCGCCTAAACCCCAATTTACGCCAAAGCGGAAAACTCTTGTCTGCCAGCCCAGGAGCAAAATCCGGATTGCCGAACAAAGGTGCCATGAGGGAGTGTTTGGAGGTTATTGAGCGATTACCTTTAGAGGCCTCCCAGACCGAGAGTGAGTTGAGCACAGAGGTCAGCGGAATGAGTACATCCTTCACCCGTGTCCTCGGGTACCAGATCAAGTCCTTGAGCTCCAGCGGGGCGCACACCTCCCTCTCTAGCGTCACACCGCCTTTGCCCAGGATCTCCATGCCACTGCGTAATTTGGCACAACTGTGCCGCTTTGTAGTAGGACATAACGCTCGGAACTGCCAGGCCCCCAGCTTCCTTAGCTTTCTGCATCATTTTTACTTTAATCCGTGGTTTTTTACCGTTCCAAATGAATTGAGAAATTGCATTTTGAAGCCCTGTGATGTCTGCTCGTACCACGGCAATCGGGAGGGTTTGGAACAGATATAGGGAGGCTGCTTTTTGATGCTATGTCAGTAGCACTAAAAAAGGATCCTAAGATGATACAAACCGCGAACATTACTGATGTTTGGGAGCTTCAGAGTACCCAATAGATGCATAGTATGGCAGAGCGCTTAAAGGATGTGTACAGACACACTGGGCTTTCAAAAGAATGTGGTGGAAAGAGTGCCACAGGGGAGTGTTGGGACATAGATGTTCCAAAGGGTTCTTGGATAAAAAAGAAAAGTGACAACTGTGCTGGTAAATGGTTATAAATAGTGAGATGCACAAAACGTGTGGGGTAAGCTGGGAGCCTAAAGGACACAAGCTACAAATTCTTCAAAAAAATAACTAACAATCTCTTTTTTAATCAATGTCTAGTGTACAATCTTGTTTAGAAAATATATTTACTTTGCATATTCTACTGCTTTCTCAATAACAAAGCCTCAAAACTGCAATGCATGCTTGTTTTTTTTATGTCATGGATTTTCTTCTTTAATTTTTTTACTGTTCCTGCAAACTAGCCACAAATGCCAATGTTGTCTGATGGCTAAACTGCAATACATACTAAAAGTAAAACATTTGTAGGCAGCAAAAATGTACACCACAGTTTCAAGTTAAATAGACGCTGTCATTAAAAGAGTTTTGTTGTATTACAATTATTCATGTCATATACTATTCAGCATTTTTTTTCTTAAGGACACAGGAAGGATGCTGTTTACAGATGCAGCGACCATTATTTTAACAAATCACATGGTGTATACCTCAAAATACCCATGTCATGACGCGGGATTTCTTCCAACTGTACCGCCTTAAGACGCGAGTGCAGGCGAGTGCATAAAATGGCATTTTAGTGTTCTGGCACCTGAAATTGACAGAGTAGCACAGTAGCACAGTACTGTGCACATTACAATTCATTCATTTCATTGCATTTAATTGCACACAATCCATGAAATTCAAACAAAGCAACCGCAATAAACACGTGTGCCTGGGGCGATTGGCCGCGTTCATGCCACGTGGAGTACAGCAGCGCACACGAAAACGGTGCCATGATTTGTTAAAATTATTGCTGCGGCATCTGTATGTAATATACAATAAAGTACAATTAATGTTAGAAATGGTGTTTCTAATCTTTGAATATTCTGAGGAACATGTACACAACAATGGTGTGATATCAAAATAAATTTGTTTAGAATATTCTAGATAGTTGAATTTACATCACCAACAATATTATAGCAAATTATATGCACTCCTAATCTATCTTATTTTTCTAACCAGCAACAAGATTCTGTTTAAAGGTACAGTACCGTAAGTTGTCCATTTTAAATAAATGTAATTATATTTTTACAAAACAATCCCTGCCTTTTCAGCAGATATGCCAAAGAGGAAAATGACGGCGACACTATTACAACTGTCTCCAATTTACATTATTCTAGTATAATTAATTAGCGATAAAGTAATGCAGAAATAAGATACCATTTGGATATCCTATTAGGATTTCAATGATTTTCCGGTGCTATGATGAAAGTGTCAGCTACTGTCGGATATGATAGTACATGAACAGTTCAGTTAAGACTGAAAAAATATGGATTTATAGTTGTTATCTATGATGCTACGCGATTTTGTAGGGATGTAGGTGCTTTAGATTGTTGTTGCCTTATTAACGAGAGTAAATAATTAACCATAATATGAAGAATAATTTGTAGATGTTACCTAAAAAAGGAACCAATGTTATTTTGCCCTGAGTTAAAACTGTATTCACTAAAGCAATTACAGTATATGCAAAAACAATGGCCATAATTGTGATCATAAGAATAGGGCTCACGCTGCATTATCTTCAAGTACGTGACACAATGTAAATTTTTACATTACTCCCATCCAAACACTACAATAGGTGCTTTGGGAAATATGCTAATTTAAATATGTAAAATACATTTAAATGAGATGTCATATTAAGGCCATGAAAATATTCAGTATTTTAATAATCTGGCATACCAGAGGTTAATTTGAGTTGCAAAATGTATCTTAAAAATACAAGGAATGGTTTTTATTGAGGTCGATACCTGGCCTAGTTTGCTGTGTTTGTCTAGGAGTGAGGTTATCTGGGCCCAGAGCCTTTATTAGGAATTTGGGTAGTCACAATTAGTTTCTGACAGTAGAAATAAACAAGAAACCATTTAATATAAATTTTATGATATTTTTGAAAGGTTCTGGAAATGCCAGAAGGTGTGACCAGGAAGATATTCCACAGGGTTGTATACATTTACTAAATACAAGATTTCATAGGTCTGACTAGTTGCAAGAATAACACATATCTTTGTAACATTTGCAATCAGGCAAATTCAATGATAATAAACAATCCATGATTATGAGGATGAAAAGGACAGATATGAATTTGTCTCTCAAACCAAGCATTAATCAAATCAAGATTGATATCCACAAATGTATTTCAATTATACAAACGCAACAGTGAATAAAGCATTCTTATAAGTATTATAATAATAAAAATATGGGTAATTTTCTATATTCAGGCACCTTTTGATTACATAGTTACAGGTTGACAAAATGCATACAGTATGTCCATCAAGTTAAACCTACTGTATGCTAAATTTAGATGATAAATACTTATCCTATATTTGCATTTACAGTATTTTGATCCAGAGGAAGGCAAACAAAAAACCCTGTGAAACATCATCCAGTGCTGTCTCATAAGGGGAAAATTAAATTCTTTGCTGACTCCAAATAATGGCCATTCCGATTACTCCCGATGTTTACTTATTTGGTATGTTCCTGTATACCTTTCCTTTCTAAAAAGATGTACAACCTTTTTTGAAGATATCTACAGTATGGTACCTGCCATCAAAGTCTCCATGGGTAATGCATTTCACATTTCAACATTTCAACATTTTACTGTAAAGAAAACAGTCATCCAACCTTAAGCGATGACCCTGTGTGGTTTGTACTGCCCTTAGGGTAAAAAGTTAATTTGAAAGCTCGTTGTATTGCCCCCAAATATAATTGTATATAGTTTTAATATCCCCTCATAGACGCTGCTTTCCTAATGTAAGCAAATCTAATTTAGCTAGCCTCTCCTCATAAGTCAGATTTTCCATCCCCTTTATTAATTTAGTGGCTCTACTCTGCCATAATAGGAAAAGTGTTGCAAACATAAAAGCACACATTATGAAAAGTATTCTCTGCCCTGAAGATGACATCACTAAATCCAAGATGGCCGCTGTGTCACAAGGTAGTTCAGCCAATCAGAGTGTGGAATTTGTTCCCACGATCTGATTGGCTGAAATACCATCTGACGCCGGCTTTGTGACGTCATCTTAAAGGCAAATGAAGCATAGCCATTCTGATTGGCTGGCATCATTACCTTTAAGTGACGTCATGGCAAAAATAAATAAAGTCTGCACATGGTTTTAACAGCCAATCAGGTGGCTGTTAACCATTTTGAGGGTAAATGTGACGTCACAAGCCATATTTAAGGCCGTGACGCCTCATTTGAGCCCAAGAAACCGACGAGACAGCATCGGCTGGGATTTAACATGGGGTATTTTGGATTGACAGATGAAGAAAGAAGATAAAGAAGAACAAGAAATGGTTACAGATGAAGATAGAAGAAGGTGATTAAAGAAAGAAAAAAGAAGATTGGGGTACCTGAGCCGGATCTTCATGGTGGATGGCATCGGATGCTGTTGGAGGCCTTCAAGGTACGTGAGCTTCCTGTTTCCCCGGGAGTCGGAGGGCCACCGCTTCTAATGGTAAGTAATATATTCAATGTTTGTAAATGTCTCTTTTTACAGGTTTAATCTTTGGATGTGTTTTTTGATTTTTTTGGGGGAGGCACATTGACTGATAATACAGTATATTAATCGGTACCTCTTTAGGGTACAGATTAATACATTATTATGACAATATTTGGGGGCATTTCTCGCTTGGTATTGGTGTTGCTTTTTGGCATTTCATGTATTATGTGGATGTCAATGTTTGTTTTTACATGCTTAATGTCATTAAAGGTTTGCGATTGGTGTTCGTTTGTATTTAATGTTATATTATGTTAGCTAATATGTTTTATGGTTACTTCAGAGATTGTTAGAATTTCTTTCTATTTAACTGTTTAAATTCATTAATGTTGGAGTAATTCATTGTTTACATTGGTTAGTGTTACTATTCATATTGAGTTGGTTTCAGAATTAATTGTTTAGATTGGTTAATGGTTTAATTAATTCATTGTTGATGTTGCTATTGATTGTATTGATTGGATTAGCTGGCTACTGTTTGTATTTAGTGACGTGTGATTTTTTTGCAGTTTAGTTACATTTTATTATTGTGTGTCTTGTGTATTAATTTATTGTCATTAGGGTGCCCATTGAGTGCTATAGAGGCTTATCATGCCCATATTATTATTAAATGGGTATGATGTACCACTATACTACTCAATGGGTATAGGGTGGGTATAGTCAGTCAGGGTGGGTGCTTAGGCCTCCCGGGTTGGTATCGGGTCAGGGTGGGTTAACCCCTTAATGACTATAGCGGTTAGTAACCGCTAAGGTGATTAAGGGGTTAGGGGCCATTAGAATGTATTTATTTTGTATATATGCTTTCTGGCAACGGAGGACAGAGGGACCTGCTGTTGTGGTAAGTATAACTTTATTTATTTACTTTATTTATGTATGCTAATGCAGTGTTTAATAATGGGCAAATGATCTATTATCCATATCTGGATAATAGTTATTTTGCCCATTACTGTACTGTATGGGTTTGGTGGGAGGGGGGGGCGTGTATTGATGTTTTTTTAAAATATTTATTAATATACATTTCTTTAATAGTGTAGAGGTGCAGGGGGTCTCCGGAGCTGAACCACGTTGGTTTTATGTCCGGGGACCCCCTGCTTCCCGAGATACAGGCCTCTTTATGGGGTGCTGGTATCTCCTATGCATTGAAATGTCCCGCGTCACGTGACCGGGACATTTCCATGCATAGGAGATACCAGCACCCCATAAAGAGGCCTGTATCTCGGGAAGCAGGGGGTCCCCGGACATAAAACCAACGTTGTTCAGCTCCGGAGACCCCCTACACCTCTACACTATTAAAGAAATGTATATTTAAATAAATAATTTTCGGGCGATATTTTAGCTGGGAGAGGCGGCTCTCTCAGAGCAGCTCTCTCTGCAGCAGAAAGGAATCGCTGGTTTAGGCCTTTTCAGAGGCTCGATGCTCTCGCTGGCAGCAACTCGCCCGTTTTGGGCATTTTGCTATCACTGGTAATCGAGCCTTTCTGAATACCGTGATAACAAAGCCCAAAAAACAGTCATTTTGAATTCCCTGCCGATTTTTTTTATCAACCCTCTCTGAATAAGGCCCTAAATGCCTACCTCTTCCTTTTCATTACCTCCCCTACATGATTATTTAGCCACATTGGTTTAGACTTGTTTCTTTTATTGGATGAACAAGCGAAGCAAACAAAGTGAAGAATTTGTCTAGACTTTGTGACCTCTTTGTTTGTGTGTAGTGTTTTTGTTTGTGTGCTCTCTCCACAGGCCAAATGCCTTGACCAATTCTGATGAAATGTTGAGGGTACCTTTCTGCCATGTAACTTAGATTTTCCAGAAGTTTCAGATATATCAGTGCAGCCCCCATCTTGGACTTTATTCTTGTCTTTTGAAGATTAAAAACAAAAAAACAAAAAAACAACTGTACATCTCATCAACTGGACTCGATACCAATCATTAAATGTATTATTTTGTAACTTGTAATACATTTTCAGATATTTTGCTTGAACCGTTTTAGAGACATTAAATATTTAAAATGAAAAATGAAAATATAAGAAACAACACTGTACATTCTAATAGGTACATCAATGTAGATGTGCATAAATGCTCAGACTCCATGAGTAGTTTTTTTAATACAGTATGTATACCTATACATTTTCCACTTCAGCCATTTTAATTCCTCCTTTTTCATTATTGTTACCAATACATTTTATTCTTTCTTTCTATAATCTCTTGAGATGATGTTCATGATCTGTCTATATGGGTTGATATTTTTTCTTTTATCACTATGATCCAGGTTTTCCATACTTTGTCATCTCCTTGTCTCCATCTAGTGTCTTATCCTCTCCTGTGCGGTCTCAATCTCCAAATTCCATCACTAGGTTCGATTTTTACTCTCCTAATCTTCCATGTCTTTCAGTCTATGATTCGCTTAGTCAAAGGAGAACGCATTAATTTCTATAAAAGCAGAACTGTGCCACCGTTCACCCCGGGATATTCATTTGAGACAGCCATGGTAGCCAAATATTAACTAAACGGTTTAATTTTTCAATCTGGCAGACAAACCAAATTCTATTTCAAATTGTAGTAATAGATGGGATTTCGTTTTACTTCCACAATGCTGCAATCTCGCATATTGATGCTGTTGAAAAATGAGCAACTTATTTATTTTTGACCCTGGCAAATCCCCGAGCTGGTCTGTTCAGCAGGAAGAGCCACAGGTCCATAGGAATGGTGAGGCCTAAGATCGTCTGTAACAAATCTCTAATCTGCTCCCACAGTTTAGGGCACAATGGTGAGTAATCCGAAATACATTTTGATAATTTTAGTGGGGTGAGATACCATTTCATTAAAGCCTTATATGCGTTCTCCTTTAACGTTGTGCAAATCGAACTCTTCGCTACCACCAAAAAAAATCTCATCCCATTCTTCCTCGTCTAATACCTCTCCTAAGTCTGACTTCATTGGGACATATACTGTACTGTAATATTTGGGTATACTTCGAGTCTGAAAGGTCACTTCTTTGTACATTTGAGAGGTTAGTCCCCTTGTGTCTGTTTCCAAAATACAGAGCTTTTCGAAATTTGTCAATGTGGGACGGGGCAAAGATTTGTTGTAAAATGCCCTTATCTGGAGGTATCTAAAACATTCTGAATTGGGGATGTCTTTGTCTGACTTAATTCGATCAAATGTTTTAATATTTATTCTGCCCTCCAGATCATTGAGTCTTAGAAACCCTTTTTGTTTCCAAATCGAAAAATCCTTAATATTCAGACCCGGAGCAAAGCCACGGTTGTCATATAAGGGGGTCATTAAAGAGTTTTTGGTAGTCAGAGAGCACCCAAATTGCTAATGAGCTGGTCATCGAGGAGAGCGGCTCTCGCATGGATCCTTTTAGGTAGCCAAGTTAGGTTATGAATCTCACACATTTCCCTCTCCACTGCCAACCTATCGTTTATGTGTAGGGTCAACATGCCACTGAGCAATTTGACATAATTGAGCCACTTTGTAGTATGATAACGAGCAATGTACCGCTAATCCCCCTGCTAATGTTGGTCTCTTTTGGATCTTCCTCTTCACTCTTGGGGGGCCTATTCTATAAGCCTTCGTTAAGAAATCAATGGGTTGGTTACGCCGCCAGTTTTTTTATTGTTGCTATCACGGTATTCAGAAAGCCTTAAATACCTGCGATAGCAAAATGCCCAAAACTGGTGAAGAGACAGCGACGTGTTGTTTCTCTCTCGCTAACGGCTCACCCAGCAATCTGGTCAAGCTTCATAGAGAGCTGCACAGAGAGAGCCGCCTCTCGCTGCACATATCTCGCCAGCGATCGCAGGGTTTTAAGAAAAAAGTTAATACTAGTGTACGTGATCAGGGGTTCTCCGGAGCAGAACTACTTTGATTTCAGGTCCGGGGACCCCTGCTTCCCAAGATACAGGCCCCATTATTGGGTGCCGGTATCTCCTATACATTTAAATGTCTCGCGTCATGTGACCGAAGAAGATTTTTGTACATGATGCTGTTCTTCAAGGAGCATGGAGACGGATGGTGGGTGATGACGTCGTGGGTCGAGAGCTTCTTGATACAACGGGATTCTGAGGGTGAATACTTCTAAAGGTAAGATAAATATTGAATTTATGTAAAAAATAATGTATGTCTTTATTCATTTTTTTTATTGTATTTATTTATTTTTATGTTTTTCTTTGCCCATTGACTGCCAATGTATTAATCTTTGCCCATTGTACAGATAATTACAGTGGCAGGCAATGCATTTTATGGCAAATGCTTGTTTTGAATTGATTGTTATTTTTTCTATTTCTGTTTATTGTTTTGATTAAATTGTTTGGAATTTGGATGGCTTGTTTTTAGAAAAGTTTTGGGTTGGTTAGCGGTTTAAATGAATTCATTGTTTTGTTTTATTTATTTAATTGATTTATTGGCTAGTGGTTTTATTTCTTGAATTGGTTGGATAGGTGTTTATTTAATTTAATTCTTATGTTTTGGAATAACATCATTTTAATTATTTTGCTGTTTTGGTGATAGAAATGTTTTATTCAAATGTACTATTAGGCTTTTTAGTTCTTTTATTGTTGAGGTGTTTAGGTGCTTGTGTATTTCTTTTATTATTGTGTATTTTGGGCATTAATGATTTGTATTAGGTTGACCATTTAGTGCTCTAGTGGCTTATCATGCCCATATTATATGGGTATGATGAACCACTGGGCCAATATATGGGTAGAGGGTGGGTATAGTGGGCTGGGGTGGGTGGTTAGGCCTCTCCCGGGTGGGTAGCAGGGGAGAGTCGGTTAACTCCTTAATTACTATAGCAATTATTAATCGCTAAGGTGATTAAGGTGTTAGGGGCCATTAGATTACATTTTTTCATCTACTCTTGCTGGCCACGGAGGACATGGACCTGCAGTATTCTGATGAGGACGCCCTTCATGATGGCAGGGGTAAGTACAGTAGAAAGTTGTTGTTGTTGGGGGTAGAGGAGGTGGGTAGTAAGGTTGTTGTTTGTATTTTTGTTTATTGTCGGTAGAGGGATTGGGTGAAGGGGTAGTAGCCGCAAGGATGGATGTTTAGGCCTACCGGGTGGTAGCAGAAGTGGTTAACCCCTTCATTACCTTAGTGGTATTACCGCTAAGGTAATGAAGGGGTTAACTCCACCCGAAACCACAGCGTAAGGACTAAATACCCACCAAGGGCCAAATACTACCTTCACCCACCCCCACTACCCACAATAAACATGGCACTAGTAGTTAACCCCTTCATTGCATTCGCGGTTATCCGCTAAGGTAATGAAGTTGCCTGTATATGCATTTTTATTACATGGGATTAATGCCGGGGGCCTATCGTGCTGATATTAATGATATCAGCTCCAGAGACTCCCAGCATCAATCCGATGCAGGAAAAATTCATTTTTTTTTCTAAGTCCTCTCTCGCCGTCTTCTCAGCAGGTTCTCCCCAGCCTCACACCAACTTTTCCTGACAAGAGGATTTTGGGAGAAACTCACCATTCTAGAGCTGCGATTAGCCTTGATAAACTAACCGAGGTTACTAGAAGTGCACGAGTTTCAAAACCTGCCGATAAGTGGCTTATCGACGCTCACCCAGCGATGTGTTTTGAACGGCAGAAAAAATTGCAGATTCATGCCTTTATCGCCCACTTATCGAGGCATACTGAATAGCAGTAGGCATTTTGTCCGAAAAGGCCTCGATAAGTGGGTAATTGACGCTTATAGAATAGGCCCCTTGGTCTTTTATAATTCCAAATGTACTTTGTTATTACGGATTTCATTGAAAGTATATCTTACCTCACCACCGGTACTGGAAGAGTTTGAAATAGATACAGGATGCGGGGAAGTAAGTTAATTTTAATAGAATAGATCTTGCCTAACAACGAGATATTATACTTGGACCAAGTTTGAACGTCTCCTCTCAGGGTTCTAAGTAATTTGGGGTAGTTTTCTCTATATAGAGTTTTATAATTATTCGTGGTCTGAACTCCCAAGTATTTGAGGACCCGGGGCTGCCATTTAAAGTTAAAAATTATATCTATTATCCATTTCTTTGGGTAAATTTATATTTAGAGCTTCAGATTTTGATTGATTAATTTTGAATCCAGATATCTTATTGAATTTTCCCAGAAGACTGAACAAGTTGGGCAGAGAGCTTAGGGGTCTTGATAACGTTAAAATAATATCATCCGCATATACACTGGCGACACACTTTATTCGAGCTCGGCTAGTCCCACGAATTCGGGTATACCCGGGTGTATTGAGGTTTGTGACTGTTTTCTGCCCGAGTGCATTGAGTTATTTTCCAAGCAGGGATTGAAGCATTTTATTCCCGCTGGCTGCAATACTGCACAGTATATATATATATACTGCATTACAATTCATGAATTTATGCCATCTGGTAGACACGCGAAGCATTGCAGCCTATTAAATCCTAATCATTATCATTTAACAGATCAGCCGCCCATCAGCCAGGCATGAACCCAGGCTGGGAAGGCAAATGCAACGGGGCTTGTCAGAGGTGAGGAGCGGCGCATTCCAGGTATCTGCCAGGTACATACCGGGTATTTGCTCGAATAAAGTGTGTCGGTGCAGTAAAGCCACCTTATTTTTTGGTTATTCATTTGGATTCCTGATATATCTGGAGTCTTCCAAATTTGGGCTGCTAGTGGTTCCATGCTTAATACAAATAACAAGGGTGAGAAGGGGCAGCCCTGTCCTGTGTCACTCTTAATTTGGAAAAGATCTGATGGGAAGACCTGATGTGTTACTCTTGCCAGTGGCATGGAATACAGTGCCTCGATTGCTTTTAATATTCTATCCCCAAATCCGAACGCTCTAAGCGTAGCATTGAGGTATGGCCAATCGATCCTGTCAAAAGCTTTTTCGGTGTCCAAACAACACCATTACTTGAATCTTTTTTGTATTAGATATTTTAATCAAATCAATAATTCATCTGGTATTGTCTGCTGCCTACCTACCCTTAATAAACTCCCCTTGGTCAGGATGGATAAGTCTAGGCAGGATATGACTCAGTCTATTAGCCAGCCTTTTAGAGTACATTTTGTTGTCTGAATTTATTAACGAGATCGGTCTATAGCTTTTGCAGTCTGTTGGATCTTTATCTTGTTTGTAAATTAATGAAATAGATGCCAGAAGCATCCGTTCCGGGAATGAATCACCCGCCAGTACTGCATAAAACATGCGCAGAAGATGGTGGGCCATCAAGTCTATATCTTTTTTATAGTAAAATTAGAAAATCCATCAGGGCCTGGTGCTTTGGATGGTTTTAGCTCCTTAATTACTTGTGTTAATTCATCTAAGGTGAAATCTTGTTGTAGCCCTTCTCTCTCCTTTCTGCTCAACCTACAGTAGGAAGATCTGAATTCGACAAAAAAGTCTCTCAGAGCCTGACTCCCATTTATATTATGTATGCCCTTCTCTCCATTATATAGATTTTCATAATAATTCTTGAACGATAAGTTTAGGGTTGGAGGTAATATTACCTGATTTTACCTGAATTGCCTGCATATTATAAATTGCCTGTTTTGTCTTAATTCTATTGTCTAACAAGGTATCTGGCTTGTTCGCTTTTTCAAAAAACATCCTTTTAGACCAGCTCATGGAATCTCTGCCTGGGAGGTCTAGAGCATATTTATCTCTAGTCTGACATCTTTCAACTCTTTTAAAGTGCCAGGTCTACTGGTTTGTTTATGTAGGGCAGAGAGCTCTTTTAATTTTGTTTGAAGATTAAGCAATTTTGCCTCTCTTTTTTTTTTGCCCTGCAGCAAAAGTAATAAGGGTGCCTCTGAGTGTGGCCTTGTGGGCCTCCCACAAAGTGATGTGGGAATCCACAGTACCTAAATTTGTTCTGAAAAATTGGTCAATCTCTGTATTAACCTTCTGAAACACCTCTGGGATTTTTATAATTGATTCATTTAGTTTCCAATTTGCTCCTGGCCTGTCTAGGTTAGTTTGGGCGTACCGTAATTCTATTGGTGCGTGATCTGACCATGAAATATCATGGATCCTCATAGAGGATATCTTTGAGACCAGTCTGTGTGATACAAATAAGTAATCTATTCTTCTGTAACTGAAGTGCGGATGTGATTAAAATGTATATCCTTTTTCTGTAGGATGTAATTCCCTCCATATGTCTGTCAGATGATTATCCTGTAACCCTTTGATGAGCGTGTCCTTGCCTCTTTTTCTGTTGCTCTTAACTGTAGTAGATTTATCTAGGTCAGAGTCTAGGGCTTTGTTGAAATCACCCTCAAGGATTGTATAGCCTTTGGCTAATTTGTTTAATGTATTGAAAAATGATGTGAAGAATAAAGGGTGCATATACGTTGCCAATAGTTAAGTATTGTCCGTGTGTAGTTCTGACCAGGACCAAAAATCTGCCTTCCCTGTCTTTTGTACTCTGCTTCCCTACAAATGGGAACCTGTTGTGAAATAAAATCGCTACACCGCTCTTTTTGACGGTGGCTGAGGAAATAAAACATGGTCAAAATTGTTTGTCAAAGAACTTAGGAAATCTGTTGTTACTTAAATGTGTGTCCTGCAGGAATAGGATGTCAGCATTCTTCCTTTTGTAATCTGATAAAGCTAACTGTCTTTTGTTTGGGCTGCTAAGGCCCTTCACGTTACAGTATGTGAGATAATGTTTACAGACATCTAAAAATACAATATCTTTGGATTACCAACTCTGTGACATCGTGTGGACCACACAGGAGAGCCCCGAACTGATGGGGATGCTGCAGCCACCTTCTGAGAACTTAAGAACTCCGACCTTTCAGCAGGACATGGGGGGAAAGGGGGAGGGTAAGAAGGGGTGAAAAAGAAATCTGGATCTAGCCATATATGGTCAAGTATGATCATGACTCCTCTGCCCTTTGGTGGGGAGAATCCACTGGCAAAAGAAGCGCACAGGTTCCCAAGGGACTTGCCTGGTAATGTGGGTGAGACCCACGCCACCCATAAACAGGGACATGCGAACGGCTGTGGCCACACCTCTCCTCCTCAGACCCTGGCATTACATTCTCAAAAATTTGCATTAACAAAACAGCATACAGGCATACCCCGCATTAACGTACGCAATGGGACCGGAGCATGTATGTAAAGTGAAATTGTACTTAAAGTGAAGCACTACCTATTTCCCACTTATCGATGCATGTACTGTACTGCAATCATTATATACGTGCATAACTGATGTAAATAACGCATGTGTAACAGGCTCTATAGTCTCCCTGCTTGCTCACAGCTTAGGTACAGGTAGGGAGACAGTATTGCTGTTCAGGACGTGCTGACAGGCGCATGCGTGAGCTGCCGTTTGCCTATTGAGCGAGATGTACTTACTCGCGAGTGTACTTAAAGTGAGTGTCCTTAAACCGGGGTATGCCTGTATACGTTAGTCTCAAATTGTCTTTGACATTCAACTTTCAACTTTGAAACCGAACCCAACAATGCTAATGTCTAACTTGTAGAATACAATACTCATTATAGGTCCCAGAGGATTCTCAGTGTCTTGTGGGGAGATAACCTACTCTCCTTTATAATTGGTATCTTTTCCCAGACTTGTTAGTATAGGTGGACCTTCCCCTAGAAAATATTAACCCTATAATATTGTAGCCTAACCTGAAACGGTTTATGTATAACACTTGCTATTGAACTTAGTGTGTTTAACATGAGACTGTACAGGGCTAACCATAATACACCTACAGGGTCCATGTTGCACGCAACTTTAGGCAGCTCCTATAAAACTAGTTAAAGATTTTGTTGTGGAGATGAAAATACAACTATGTCCTCTTAAGTTTTTAACTGTCTTTAATTGGCCACCATTTCTTTGTTCTTTCGTGCAGAGTTCCTCACTTCAGTCCTGGACGGCTCGGGTGAGGATGCTGCTTCATTCTGGTGGGTGAAATCCGATTTTATTCCTTTATTTTCCAGAAATTCTTTGCTATCCTCCAAGTATTTCATGGAGAAGGATTTTTTCGATTTTTAGGACCATCAGACCGAAGGGAAACGGCCACCTATATCTGAGCCCCTTCTCTCAGGAGCTTGGTGACAGCTTGTAACTGCATGCAACTGCTTAGCATAGTGGGGGACAAATCCTGGAAGATTTGTGATTTAGTTCCATCAAATGTATTGAATGGGGTATTTCTTGTGATTTGGCACAGTTCCTCTTTAGTTTTAAAATAATGGAACTGCATAATTATGTCCCTTGGTGGATCCTCGGGCTGCGGTTTGGATCTCAGAGCCCTATGACATTTATCTAGTTGTAATTCAGCTTCTGTTTTGGCGGGAATCAGAGAGGTTAGCCATTTTGAGATTAATTCTTCAAAATCTGAAACATTTTCAGGAACCACTCTAAGGGCCTCATGCAGAGAGCATCGAATTTTCAAATTGGCGAATTTCATAAAAAGTAGTTTTTTTGGAGAGTTTTATTCTCCATATGCAGAAAAGTTCGAATTCTGCTATGTTTAACATGGATGCGTGTGGCGAGTTTAAATGGGAAAGATGCGCGCTTCAGAAATGTGTAAAGAAAAAATCGCGCATTTTTTGGCCCCTTTGCTATAGGCGGCGAGCGCCATCTTATTGCCAACTTTTCCTGGCGCGGCAAAAATGAGAAAATCGCGCCATTTTCCTGGCGCGAACAGCCGCTACATGCCGTTCGTACCTCTCTGAATTCGGAGAGTTTTAAATATGGCGAGATGGAGGTTCTCGCCAGCCGCGAGTCGAGTTTTAGAAACAGAAAAAAAAAATTGGCGCGTTTTTCGTAACTCGCCATTTTCTGCAGTTTTCTGCGCGAAATTGTAAAAAAAATGGCGAATTTTGAAATAACGATGCTCTCTGCATGAGGCCCTAAGTCTTATATTATTTTTCCTGTCTCTGTTTTCAGAGTCCACTTGGCGGTCCGCAATGTCAGCATTCTGTGCTTTTAAGTATGTAGTCGTTTTTTCATTTTTACAGGGGACTTTGATGGTTGAATCCATTTTTTTCCCCAACTCATCTGTGCAGTCCCCGGTGTGGCTAATATCCCTTCTCAACTCTTTAATTTCTGACTAGAATAAATACTTTAAATCGTTAAAAAGTTTATTGAGGTCATTTTTCAGATCACTTTTTGTGACCAGTTCCCTCTCTGCCCTGGAGCTTCTTTCTCTCTCTGACTCTCTCTCCGAGTCAGAGCCATAGCTGTATGCTGAGGTTGTGGCTCTTCCAGTATGAGCTGGATTTTGAAAGTAGTTTTTTAAAAATCCAATGTCGTTTTCCTTTTGTGAGACCTTGTAGAAATCCTTGAGATAGCGGTATTTCAGGGCTGTTTATGTTAATGTTCACTTCGGGCTTGAATGTCGGCTGTTTTATGCTTTAATATGCCGGACCAGAGTGGAGCTGTCAAGCTAAGCTGCCATTCCTGCATCTGCCGTGCATAAAGTCAAAGTCTTACTGGTTTCTCTACTATTGTTTCATGTAACTGTAAATGCTTTAAATGCTTTTGTTTACAGTGGATATGGATTTTCACTATATCTTTTTATGCCTCAGTCGCTTTCTGTTGTATGTGCATCTTGCTCTCCCCGTTCCCCCCTCCTCTCCTCTCTTCATAACCACCTCCTCCCTAAGCCGCTACTGGGGCTCTGACAGGTACCTCTCCTACTGTGCAGTCATGGGGCTCTTCACTCATCCGCGCCTCCATGGGGCTCACATGGTCTAGCAGTGAACTCAGACCAGCAGGACCTTGTGAGAGAGAGCAGACTCTGCGCCACGGCAGTCCTGCTGTTTGGGATGCATGTAGCCTGGCTTACTCCTCACTCCCCCACGTTTCCACAGGTCACAGGGTAGTGGTGGCCATTGTGATTTGGCACCAGGCCAAACCTGAGCCCCAACCAGAGCCCCCGCACTGCCTCCACTCGGCCACCTGATCCGCACATTGGGGGTTAGAGGAAGGTACTTCTGTGCAGCCCGATAGTTCCACGGAAGCGCTGGGGCTCTGGGTATGGCATTGCAGGTTCTCCTCACCTCAGCATGTGGTCCGAGGATCGGGGGGGATAGGTAGGACCTCTCACATGTTACACCACCACAGGAACCGGGAACAAACAGGCCGCTTCTTTCCAGGTCTCCTCGGCGACGCTTCCACCTGGTCTCCACAGGGCACCACTTTCCCTCTGCAGGCTAGTCAGACCTTGGGGACCCTCCTCTCTTCTTTCTAACGCCTAGCTCTGCGACACTGCTCTGGAAGCCATTTTGAGTTGCTGCTGTAAGGAGTACTATGGCTATTTTGTGCTTTCAGCAGTGCCTGTGAGGGGACACTGGGTACCTAGCGGCTCAGGTGTGTGTTTCTGCCTGTCCTACTACAAATTTGGGCCCCTCTGTGTCCGGGGTGAGTGCTCCCCTAACTATCTTTCCCTTTTTTGGGGAGTTATTGCTGGGTTTAGTGACTTTTATTGGCCCTTCCGTCTACTCTTTGGGATGGAGCTTCACAGCAACACGACCTGCCAGCCTTTAGTCGATACAATATTATTTTAATGAAAAATAAACACAGAAGCGCCCCAAGGGTCAAGATATATGTAATAAACAGGTAAAATAGTAACAAGTAAAAACTTACATATAAAATTATATAAGTCCAGTAGAGGCCAATGCACAGGTATCCAGTTCAGTCAGATGGTAGGCGCAGGAGGTATATGCTGAGGCATACAGATCAGTCCCGCGCGCTGGTGCTGGCTTGCTCGGCAAAACTCAGATGTTACTTCCGGGTTGCGGCTTCTCGCAGGACCCGTATTGAGTAGTCCACCACAATCGCCGGTATTCTGCACTTCCAGCACACATCCCACTCAAGCGAACCGGATGGAAGTGGCTCAAACCTCTGTGGGAGGGCTGGAACCTATACAGCCAAGAGTCTGGATCCCTGTATGCACTGTGTGAACTCCGCAACGCGTTTCACACAATTCAGTTCTTCATCAGGCCAACTGTATTGGTTCCAGCCCTCCCACAGAGGTTTGAGCCACTTCCATCCGGCTCGCTCGAGTGGGATGTGTGCTGGAAGTACAGAATACCAGCGATTGTGTTGGACTAATCAATACGGGTCCTGCGAGAAGCCGCAACCCGGAAGTAACATCTGAGTTTTGCCGAGCAAGCCAGCCCCAGCGCGCGTGACTGATCTGTGAGCCTCAGCATATACCTCCTGCGCCTACCATCCGACTGAACTGGATACCTGTGCACTGGCCTCTACTGGACTTATATTATTTTATATGTAAGTTTTTACTTGTTACTATTTTACCTGTTTATTACATATATCTTGACTCTTGGTGCGCTTCTGTGTTTATTTTTCATTACCATCCGGCGTTGGAGTCTTCACATGGCAGTTACTGGTGAAGGAGGGGTGCCTTCACATCACAGCAGCAGCAAGAGGGGAGAGCAGATCTACTTCAAGATCCTTTTTTAGGAAGCATGAGCGCGGTTTGACTCTTTCAAATATCATTTTAACACTTTGCATATATTTGTATATATTTAACACTTTGTATATACTTTTTATGTTTTTGCAATACACATCTTACTTTATACACATATTTTATAGACTGATAATTTGTTGATTAGGACACTCTTTGTTTTTTTAAGCAAACTTTTTTCTCCACTTCACGAACTCTATACAACAACCTGTACAATAGGATTTTGATTGTTTTTCCATGATAACCACAATGTCAGTATAACTATTTATACATGACAGCCTTCTTGAAAATAATACGTTTTGTTTGTTTTTTGTTTTTCAACTTTTGGACAGTTTGTTGTGAATGAGAGTTACAGTACATGGAGGTGTTTTGCATTTTGTGATATTACATTAACTGGATTTATTTTCAAATTGCAATAATGGGAAAGTTAAAGTGATATTCAGTATTTACATTTTTGTTTGAATTCGAGACAGCGCTTGATCATCCTGACAGACAATAGCAGGCCTTTCTGCACAACATTATTGCCGGTGCCTCGACTGTCAGGCTTGTATGAGTGCACACAATAGTGTGTTAATAGAATTAAATTGGCGAGACATTACAATTTTTAATTGAAGTTGAAAATACTTGGACAATTTGATGACAAAATCCACACATTTATGGATTTCAAATGTTGTGTTCCTCATGTTTCATTCGTGTTATGAATCTTTGTCCTATTAGGCTCATCCAAAAATGTGGTATACGACATAGCATTTTTCTAGTATTTATAACCCTAGGGTATATGCTGATGAGTTGCTTTTCTAACAATGTTTTAAAGATTAGGAAAAAAAGAACTTTCTTTTTTTAATCAAAGCCCTAAACGTGTCATTGGAGATTGAAGAGATGGGTCAAGTACATGCCAAGAAGATGGGTTTATGCTGTTTTAAACGCAGAAGGATTTTACCCATGTATTTAGAATATGAATTTAGATTTTCAACTAAAGCAGTGCCCATGCTGTGACACAGGAAATCTCATATTTTCAACTGCTTAATCCTTTTATTTCATGAACTGCCTGCATTTAATGTACTGTATGTTTCTTGTAACATTCTTTTTTCTGTAAACTAAGCACTGTACAATTTTTGTATATTAAATCTAAAATTTAATAAGTATTGTTTTTAAGCTTTAATTAACCTTTGCACACTTTGATTGCATTTTTGAACATTTTTTGCTATAATAGATTTTTGTTTCTTAATTACATATTTGCTTAGTAAACGGGGGCCAAGGACCTTAGCAATTAGACCATTTTTAGTATTCTTGGTGGTTGCAGCGATATGAGATATATATTGTTATGGATAGAGGGGGATATGACTCATTTGAGGCACCCTGCGGGGATGAAAAGTGGGTCTGCTAGATAGCTGTGTGTATTAAACCATGTCACATACAAGTCACGTGCTCACAGGTGTGTCGTTCGTGACATGATAAATGTACTGTAAGACAATGGGCCCTGTTCTAGATTTACCTTTATTGAGTTTACTGAATATGGGATTACGGCCATTATAAATAATGCCATGCTAAATTTGTGTTAACATCACATTAGTTACTCTTGTAAATACTGTGTTTTAATTAATAGGTATTAACTTAGGTTAATGTCAAGTTAGCAGGCTAATAGAACTTTGCAAATGTGGGCCAGAGATTTATAGACATTCTGGGGGATAAGGGATGTATTAAGAGTCTTACCCTGGAGCATTACTCTAAAGTCAATGCAAATTGTCTAATTGTATCACTGCTTAACACTGCATCAATGTATCAAGATGCAGTACTCCATTTTTTGCCCAAAAGGTCTCCATTTGCGTCATAGGAAGAGTTGTAGTTTAGATGGAATTAAACTCTGCTGCATATAGATCTGCAGCAGATGTTAGAAGCAAGATTAGGTAAACCATACATACTATATGTCACTGTCACAAATGGACTCCTACGAAAATACTGACTCTTGAGTTTGGGTCAAATAATACCATTTTGATATTTAGCTTACTATGTTTTTTTGGGAAGAGGTGGTGCTGAGAATATGTTGAAGACTTACGATGGACTTCAATGTATGTAATATGTACTGTAAGCAGAAACTTAGCATGTTAATTTAAGTTCATTTTAAAGGTTTAGGTAGAAGTTGTGATTTCAAAATTATAGGCAAGCAAAAACTATTTATTCAACATAACAATAAAAACTCGTTACACTAATGTGTAGTGTGTGTATACTGTACCTTACATCTTGTGCTTGTGAGCTTAAGTCAGTTACCATAAGATCTAGATCCAATAGACCCTCACCGGCCCAGGTTCCCAAATATCAGTGACATCAGAGCTCATACCATGAAGTTATCTAAAACAGAAACTAATGTTTAGTTCCCTGAGTTAACATGGTATCCTCAAAGATAATTATATGCAAAATCCACGGCCAAACTACATCTCATTAGCATAGACTTAATGTCACGTTCTAGTAGCATAATGTTACGTTATCCTCCAATAATGTGACATCAAGTACATCTTAGTGTTATCCAATCCACACCCTGAAATTGGCGTTTAACTTCATTTGAGAAAGGGGAGGAAAAATAAAACAAGTAAAAAGGTGGTTGGTTAAATCATTTGCCTCTCATTATCAGTAACGCCCATTATACAGTAGTTAATGCTCTTTATGGGAGAAAACATGAACAACTGTTGTGTTATTGCTCTTTGAAGATACACCATTAGTGTTAACGTAACATTAAGTTAGTTTATTACATGTGTAGCCAGGACTGGTTTCTCTGCCTACCAGTCTGCCCTCACTGGCAGTGAGCCCTGGTAAGAGGAGGCCTGCCAGTAGTGATCATGAGTTTTCCCCCCTTGAGTGACAGGGGGAGGAGGTGCAACTAGGCCTGAGCATACCCAATAATGGGTCAGACTTGGTGCCCTCCTCCTGGCTGTACTTAAGGTGGATCGCTGCTCAAATTCTGGAGTTCCTCTCCCCACTTGAGAGAGGCAGGTCACATACAGTAGCAGAGTGCCTGAGCATTGGACCTACTCTGTTCCTCTTACCATAAGGGAAGAGTAAGTATGGACCTTTCCTCCGGCTCTGCTAGAGGGGCAGGGAAGAGCAAGGACAGCTGTGGGGGCCCTTGACCCATAGTGGTTGTCCAGAGAGAATCCTACAGCTGGGTAGCCGACTCAGAGACTGTGTTCGGCAGGCCACTGCCGTGCTTGTGAGTGCTGACCCAATAAAACCATTCCTGTTTCATATACCTCCTGCCTGGTGTGTGATCTTACTGGGTGAAGGAAAGGGAGTATTTCTACCGTAGGAGATTGCCTCCATACATCTAGAGCCTGTGGCAGATGGAGGCGCTGACAACCACGTGAGGTATGTACCCCAGAAACCTGTCCTGTGTCCCCACAACCATCGCGGATGACTCAGCCCTCCTGCTTAACAACAAGTAGCATGCACCACACATGCTGTAATGGCAGAATCTCCCATCAGTGGGGAAACACCATTACACGTGACAACACAGATTTGTGGATCTGAGCCACAGGGAGCATGTTTTGCTTTAATACATCAGCTCACATTTAGGGCCATATTTTGTGTTGTCCAAAGTGGCCGTTCAGGTCGATTTAATCTAAACAATTACATTGAAGTCGATGTGCATTTTCAGCCACATATCGCCTGAATGTCTACTTTGTACAATATAGAATTATTCCCTTAGTTTGTTCAGTGCTATATGGCATTTCAGAACAGTGCATTAACCCTTTCCGGTCGAATGTCGGAATATATCTGACAAAATATTTTTCTGCTTGCGGTCCAATGTCGGATCGGAGGAGGGAGGAGGGAGGACAGGGGAAGAGCTGGAGTGTGGCGCTGTCAGCCGCACACTTCTCCCAGCAGTCGGAGAACAAAAAATACTGGAGTTGAGGCCCCAATCAACCAGGGCTCCAGAGCTTTTAACCCACTATTTTAAACATAATAAAAATCTTTCTGCTTAAGAGACCAGGTCACGTGGTGTTGTAAATGCATGCTTGAGGCTATATATATTAACCCCTAGATGGCAAACATCTAGCAGTAGCATAGAGAGTTGTAAGGGGGAGTCTTGAAACCCCTCCAGACCTCTCTGTCACCTGAGCTATAAAAACCCTGAATGCCTGGGGCAGCTCTCATGCGGCAGCAATAAAGTACTCACGTATATACACGATAGACAGCTGGCTCTGTGTGCTCCTTTGCTGATGTGGACAATAGAACAGGCACCTATACCGACAGGGACAGGCAAATCAACGGGCACCACAAAAAAGCCCAATTGCTGGGTGAAACGCGTTAGAGGTGCAGGGGTATGTCTCCCCTCCTCTTTTTAACCATTTTTCAATAAAGGTTTTTGTATGCAGCACAGTCCAGCCTCAGAAACTTCCTTCCTGCATTGTGGTGCCCGTTGATTTGCCGGTCCCTGTCGGTATAGGTGCCTGTTCTATTCTCCCAGCAGTCGCACACTTCCGCCAGCAGCTGCATTGACCCCACCCCCCATCACCCCACCCGCACCAAATCCTCCCCCAGCCCTGCACCGATCCCCCCCAGCCTGGCACTGATTTCTCTCCCCAAACCACCACCCCACCCCGCACCGATCCCCGCAGGCAGCCCAACGGTGCGACTGTGCGCACGCAGGGTGCGGTGCGACTGTGCGCACACAGGGTACGACTCTGCGTGCAGGGTGTGATTCTGCGCGCGCAGGGTGCAGTGCGAGTGCGCGCAGTGTGTGTGCGGATCGCGCTATAGCGGGGTTGAGCTATATGTGGTTTTTTTCCCGAAAATTAAATTAGACATTCTGGCGCACTTAGTAAATTTAATTGGACCGCAAAGGGTTATGGACCGTAATGCATCAAACTGGTTGAAGCCCATTAAGATTGCACTGGGATATGGCACATGGTTCATACGAGTTATTTTATACTGTATGCATTTTAAGATAACAGTCTTACTGTATATTATTTTAAATATATTTACCTACAATACAGTATGAGTATGACATCAACCATACTGTACTTCTTCTGCAGTAAAATAACATTGCATTTTAAGCAATTAGACAAACATATATTATTGCATTTTAAGACATGCAGTGTTATTATCTTGTGCTATATTACTTTTTGCTGAGTTTATATAATGTCAATGTATAATTGTTTCCTAAATCATAATTCTTAATGTATATATTAGATAAAAAATGAAGTGCGCAACCCAAAAAACACCTTAACTGTGTAAATAATTATGTTATACAGTGTACCATACAAATATCCCTTATATAATAGTGCTAAATGAAGCAAGTATATTGCTATATAAGGTACTACTCTACTGTGAAAGTAATTAATAAGCAAACCATACAGTCCGTTGGTATTAGCGTGTGCTGCTATAATCAAAGAGTGGCTCGGCACTCACACAAACTAAGAGAAAAAGACAAAAAAAGCGCAAAACGCAAATGGTGAAGTATGTCATAAATTAATATTTAAGTGATAGGGAGGTAAGTATTCTGCGTACATCAAGGTTGAACAATAAAAGCATTCACGTGCAACATTGCACGAAATTACCACACTGCGGTCATCTGAATTGGTGGTCTGGAAGGTGTAGCCCCAGTGGATTGTCTCCTGTCGCTGTTAAGATGTCATCTGCGTCTCTCACAACCCGGACGTCTCGCGATCAGCATCCAAAGTCCTTGAGCTGCTAGAATCAACACACCGCTAGGAACATCTGTTCTGTGTGAAGCACTGTGTGCACGCCGCAAATGCAGAAGTCTCTATAGCTAGCAACGCACGTCCGTGCAGAGGCGCTTGTAGAGTGTAAAGTGAACACTGAACGCACTCAGCCAGTGTTATGTGCCGCAGGTATACAGAAAAGCTAACGTACTCTTACATTACTAACAGGTTAAAAAGGTACCATTTAATAAAATAATCCAACGCGTTTCGAAGCTGGAAATGCTTCTTCTTCAGGGATAAAATTCATTGTCACATACCCCCAGCATTAAATACACACACAGCTGCCATTATTGGTCAGCCAATTAGGGCTACAAGCCAATCAAGTGTATATGCTCAAAGGTGGGGGAGTGACAATGAATCGGATAGAAAACATACATAAATTATACACTTCATATAATTCAATACTTAGAAATCTGCAAAGAAATCGAAAAATATAAAATAAAAAAGGGGAGATAAAAAACAGATTTAGATTACATATTCATACTAAAATACAAATCATTAATTCACATCATTTATTAATAAAAATAGAGGAAATTCTCCAAAAGATTAACACAGAGATGATTTCTTGTTCAATGGAGTCAATGAACCCGGTTTCATTCTTAAAGACACAACGAGCTAATATGTGATATCCTTATACCCCTAATAAAATGCCCACACATCTAAATCTTCATTCAGCCCTTTAGGGACCATACAGTCTAATTTAGGGATCCAAAAAGATTCCTGAGCAGATAGGGCTTTAAGTCTGTCTCCCCCTCTCCTATTGTTTGGGACATGCTTAATACCTAAAAATGTCAGACACGAGGGGTCTTTCTGATGGTGGGTCAGAAAATGTCTAGAGACACTGTGTTTTTCAAATCCATTCCTAATATTTCGAATATGCTCCTGTATTCGTATTTTTAGATTATGTTTCGTTCTCCCTACATAGTATAATCCACAGGAACATTCCAGTAAATAAACTATGTACACTGAGTCACATGTTATAAAATCTTCTATGGTGAAGACTTCCTTAGTTTTTTTAGAGGAGAAAGTCTTCCGATTCACATGCATAAATTTACACACAGAACATTTAACACAATTAAAATTACCCATAGGTTTATTATCCAGCCAATTTTTAGTAGAAATTGGACATGTGGTTTGTCCAATGTCGCTAGGAGCTAGGACGTTCTTCAAGTTTGAAGCTTTTCTGTAAATGAATCTCGGTCTTCCAACCAGATGGTCACACAACACTGGGTCATTACTCAGAATAGACCAGTGTTTAGAAACCACCTTCTCAATTTGCTTATAGGCAGAATTGTAATTAGTCACAAATGCCACGTCTACTTTTGTTGATGTTAATGTGTCCTTAATGCCAGATTTCTTATCTTTTTGTATCAACAGATTGTCACGGTCCATAAACTGAACTCTTTCTAGTTCTTTTATTAAATAATCTGAGTTATAGCCTCTTTCAATAAAGCGACTAAACAGTAACTCTGCTTGTTTCAAAAAGGTGTCATTGTTGCTACAGTTTCTTTTTAGCCTCATGAACTGGCCCCCTGGTATGTTTTTAATCCAAGTGTCTTTGTGATTGCTAGATGCCATTAGTAGATTATTTGTGTCAACCTCCTTGAAGAAAGTCTCAGTTAGTACCCTTCCTTCTTTTGTAGATGTTAATTTGAGGTCCAGATAGTTGATAGTATTTGTACGTATCTGTTTGTTATGTAAACTCCAAGTTGTATTCGTTGTTATTTATAAATGACACACAATTATTTAATGATTCGTTATCCCCATCCCAGACAACCAGGACATCATCTATAAACCGCCGCCACACAATGATGTTACTGGCGAATGGATTATTGGCCCAGATGTACTCTGCATGGACGTGCGTTGCTAGCTATAGAGACTTCCGCATTTGCGGCGTGCACACAGTGCTTCACACAGAACAGATGTTCCTAGCGGTGTGTTGATTCTAGCAGCTCAAGGACTTTGGATGCTGATCGCGAGACGTCCGGGTTGTGAGAGACGCAGATGACATCTTAACAGCGACAGGAGACAATCCACTGGGGCTACACCTTCCAGACCACCAATCCAGATGACCGCAGTGTGGTAATCTCGTGCAATGTTGCACGTGAATGCTTTTATTGTTCAACCTTGATATACGCAGAATACTTACCTCCCTATCACTTAAATATTAATTTATGACATACTTCACCATTTGCGTTTTGCGCTTTTTTGTCTTTTTCTCTTAGTTTGTGTGAGTGCCGAGCCACTCTCTGATTATAGCAGCACACGCTATAACAGATATAAATACTATCAACTATCTGGACCTCAAATTAACATCTACAAAAGAAGGAAGGGTACTAATTGAGACTTTCTTCAAGGAGGTTGACACAAATAATCTACTAATGGCATCTAGCAATCACAAAGACACTTGGATTAAAAACATACCAGGGGGCCAGTTCATGAGGCTAAAAAGAAACTGTAGCGACAATGACACCTTTTTGAAACAAGCACAGTTACTGTTTAGTCGCTTTATTGAAAGAGGCTATAACTCAGATTATTTAATAAAAGAACTAGAAAGAGTTCAGCTCCCAAGCAGAGTAAGTAGAAGATTATTTTATTAATTTTTAGTGGTGGTTTTAATTTTTCTAATCCCTTAATAACAATTATATTTGCATCTGAGAAGTTATGTGATACATTTGATGATACATTGTACTAATCATCTTATCACTACTGCTGGTGTTATCAGCAACCACATGTACAGCTGCAAACATGTAAACATGAGTAATAAACAACATTCAAACTTTTATCAAGTAATTCAATGTAAAAAAATAAATCTGAAAGGCAACCCATGTTTATAGTAGTTTGATTATCTCATTTGTCAATAAATAAGGGAAATTACAATTTCAGCAAAATGTCAAATGAATTTATGAAATATAGTATAAAAAAATAAATGTTTTGAATTCACTGTGATAAAAGTCATGCTATTTTGACAAGCTATGGATCTTGAGTTATTTTCTCATTAGAATCTTAACATGAAGCAAAAAAAAATTATAACAAATAAAATTATAGAAAATAACTTGTCTCTACTTATTTATGTAGCATGTATATTTAATTATAATGGCCCATCAAAGAGGACAATTATTTATCATCAATGGTGCATAGTCATGCTTTGGAAAGCTCATTAGCTCTTTGAAATGGTCCAAATAGTAGCGAAAAGTTTATAATTCTCCCTGTTTCAGCATAAATGTATAAAAAATTGCAAGGAGCTTCTCCATGGATTCTAAATAATCAAGGACTTAATTAGCAAATAAGGCAAACATTGTACACAATTAGCAAGAGTGAGCCCTATCATCAAATAAGAATGTCAAAATAGTATTTGTTAAGCATTCCAAATGATGCATATATTATGCATATAGGTGCGATCTGTGGGTATGAGGTAATCATAATATAGCACAGAATCTTTGTTAATTTCAATACTATACAAAAATATATGAAACTAGCATTATCAATTGTTTTAATCACATCTTATACATTTATGTACAGTACAATGGTAACACATTGCTCATTTTATTTCACTGTGTAATTTGTAACTGTCAGTACACTACAAAATATAATAATACAAAATATTGTAATGCGTGCTCTGATTATCTGTAATCCATAGCCATTACATGTGAATGGAAGTTTATTTAAAACATTTCTAATTCAGGACGAAGAATCATGGAGAAAAGAACACAAATGTAGTCAGGATGGAAAAGAAACTTTTCACGGCACAAAAGCGAGGGGAGACTCGTGCCATTTACTTGGGAATTGGAATGATTGTTTGTTCTGTAATGATGTTCTTTCTTCTGGTAATCAATTTGCTGCCATCATACAAAAAAAGGTACAATATATTTTGCAAATCTTGCATATTATAAGCTGCCATCAGTGTTTGTTTGTTTTTAATGTTAGTGTGTCCTATTGCTTTAGAATTTAAATCTATACCATTTTTCTATTTTGACTTTGGTTTCCGGTTTGTGTTTCTTATTTATATTGTTTATTTCAGGCATATTTTGAGTGCTATACCTAGGGATTTTGTTAGTATTTTTGTGTGTTTATATATATATATATATATATATATATATATATATATATATATATATATATATATATATATATATATATATAAAATCACTTGTGAGCACATTTACATGTCTTAGACAGGTCTGCAACTTTACCTTTCACCATTATCACCTAGCATACAGTGCTTGCACTGCCGCAAGAGATTCTGGGAAATGACATGCAAATGAGCCCACATGTCACCTTTTGCCTGAAATTCACTTTTACATGGAACTCTTATAAGCTAATGCAGCTTTTAAGCACAGCTTAATCAGATGCAAAGCCACAGAAACCACTCACAGGCATGTGTATATATATATTTATTTCGGTGATTTCCCTTCCTCAGGTGCCAATTAACCTGAGGAAGGGAGATCACCGAAACATTGTGCATTTGCAACCTGCAAATAAAACAGTTTATTATGCTATTATGTCTGGTGTAAGACTTTATTGGAAAGTGCGGCAAGAAGATACTGTATCCAGATTCAAGTTTAACTACGTGGAAAAGTGGGATCCCAGCCACTTTTCAACTGCCTGCACCTTACAAAGAAAAAGGACACCCACTACAATTATCTATAAGGAGTGCAGTAAGATCTAAAATCTTTATTTTCTCTCTCTCTGTGTGTGTCTCTCTCTCTGTCTCTCTCTCTCTCTGTCTCTCTCTCTCTCTCTCTGTGTGTCTCTCTCTCTCTCTCTGTGTGTGTCTCTCTCTCTGTCTCTCTCTGTGTGTCTCTCTCTCTCTCTCTCTCTCTCTCTCTCTCTCTCTCTCTCTCTCTCTCTCTCTCTCTGTCTTTCTCTCTCTCTGTGTCTCTCTGTCTGGGCCTTATTCAGAGAGGGTTGATAAAAAAAATCGCCAGGGAATTTAAAATGACTTGTTTTTGGGCTTTGCTATCACGGTATTCAGAAAGGCTCGATTACCAGTGATAGCAAAATGCCCAAAACGGGCGAGTTGCTGCCTAAACCAGCGATTCATTTCTGCTGCAGAGAGAGCTGCTCTGAGAGAGCCGCCTCTCCCAGCTAAAATGTCGCCCGAAAATTATTTATTTAAATATACATTTCTTTAATAGTGTAGAGGTGCAGGGGGTCTCCAGAGCTGAACCACATTGGTTTTATGTCCGGGGACCCCCTGCTTCCCGAGATACAGGCCTCTTTATTGGGTGCCGGTATCTCCTATGAAAGGAAATGTCCCGGTCACGTGACGCGGGAACAAATTCCACACTCTGATTGGCTGAACTACCCTGTGACACAGCGGCCATCTTGGATTTAGTGACGTCATCTTAAAAGGAAATTAAGCACAGCCATTCTGATTGGCTGGCATCATTCCCTTTAACATGATGTCACTAAATCCAAGATGGCCGCTCTGTCACAAGGTAGTTCAGCCAATCAGAGTATGGAATTTGTTCCCACGATCTGATTGGCTGAAATACCATCTGACGCCGGCTTTGTGACGTCATCTTAAAGGCAAATGAAGCATAGCCATTCTGATTGGCTGGCATCATTCCCTTTAAGTGACGTCACGGCAAAAAAAAAAAAATTAAGTCGGAACATGGTTTTAACAGCCAATCAGGTGGCTGTTAACCATTTTGAGGGTAAATATTACGTCACAAGCCATATTTAAGGCCGTGGCGCCTCATTTGAGCCCAAGAAGCCGACGAGACAGCATCGGCTGGGATTTAACATGGGGTATTTTGGATTGACAGATGAAGAAATAAGATAAAGAAGAACAAGAAATGGTTACAGATGAAGATAGAAGAAGGTGATTAAAGAAAGAAAAAAGAAGATTGGGGTACCTGAGCCGGATCTTCATGGCGGATGGCATCGGATGCTGTTGGAGGCCTTCAAGGTACGTGAGCTTCCTGTTTCCCCGGGAGTCGGAGGGCCACCGCTTCTAATGGTAAGTAATATATTCAGAGGGGCCTATGCAGAAAGGGCCGAAAAATGGCATTCGCCAGGGTTTCAATTAGCCAGGTTTTTGGCGTGTTAACCGCGCTGTATGCAGGGAGGGCTGAATCCGTGGCGAATGAATGCGCCACCACCATTTGAAATAATGGCGTGTAACCGGTGGCGAGATGGCTGCCTGGCGAGAAGCTGCCGAGAAGCCGTCCCCTGGCGAGTTGTGTTTGCAGCAGAGAGAGATCCGCTGCTCTCTCTGCGCAAACATTGGCACATTAAAAATTAATTAAAATACATTTTTACTAATAGTGTACATGTGCAGGGGGTCTCCGGAGCTGAACCGCATTGGTTTCAGGTCCGGGGACCCCCTGCTTCCAGAGATACAGGCCCTTTATGAGGTGCCGATATCCCTCTGCATTTAAAGCTCCCGATCACGTGACTGCGGAATGTAAACAAAGCAGAGGGATACCGGCTCCCCCTAAAGGGGCCTGTATCTCGGGAAACAGGGGGTCCCCGGACCTAAAACCAAAGCGCTTCAGCTCCGGAGACCCTCTGCAAATCTACAGTATAAATAAAACACACATATCAATACACAATCATTCCTTACCTTAGCGGCTATGTGCTACGGTAACGAAGCATCATTAATGTATTTTTAATAATAGTGTACAGTGAGCAGGGGGTGTCTGAGCCACAAATCAATGCGTTTCAGGTCAGGGGGCCCCTGCTCCCGCACAATATTATTAAAATACAGAAATGCTGCTTCATTGCCATAGCGTATAGACGCTAAGGCAATGAAGGGTTAAGGCAGAATAGCATGTTTATTTGGGACAATTGCCCCCAATAAACATTGCAATAAACAACATACACCCACTGTGTATTTAAAATACATAAACAAGAATAAATACATTAAATACATATAGCACTTACCCATTACCGGTTGCCACGATGAAGGCCATCCTCATCTTCATCCTGCCCGTGCCCCCTCCACTGCTGCAAAACAGACACAACAATGAAAACATCCAAAGTAATGTCCCCTAACCCCTTAATCACCATAGCGGTTATTAACCGCTACAGTCATTAAGGGGTTAACCCACCCTCACCCACCCCTCGGGACGCCTACATACCCTCCCACAGTAACCCCCCACCCCGTGAAGCCTAACCCCCCTCACCAACTACCCACAAGGGAGGCCTACCCACATACCGTTGGGGAACACCCCCCCCCCCCAACACCTACAGTACAATAATGTGCAAAATAACTATTATCCAGATAGGGATAATAGATTATTTGCCCATTATTAAAAACATTAACTAGCATATTCAAATAAATTAAGTACTACTGACCTTATCAATAAGAAGTCTCAGTCACCAGCAACATCCTTGTCTTGCCCACAAAAAACATAGCCAATACAAAGCCAATACATTGCAATTACATTCAGATATCAATTAACCCCATAAATACCATATCGGATAATAACCGCAAAGGTAATTAAGGGGTTAAGCCACACTGGGCCAATACCCACCCTTCACCCATGAATTTGTACATTGGCTTCATCATGCAAATATATATATATATATATATATATATATATATATATATATATATATATATATATATATATATATATATATATATATATATATATATATATATATATACACACACATGATGAACCAAAATACAAATAAATGTAGAAGGGTTATCAAAACCATACTGTACTCAAAATAACAGTTCTCCATAAATACACACTACAATACAATTAATTTCCTTTCATAATCCTAACTGATATTACAATCAAAAAGCTCAAATGCCAATCAAAAACCTCAAATCACAATCAACACATTGCATTTACATTGTATATATGATGCATACAATCTATGCACCATATACATTCTGCAAATGAATGTTAACAATAACATTGCAAGCAAAATACAGATAACTCCAAACAAATATACTATTGTAACCAATCCGGTAAACATAAATCAATTACCATTCATTAATGTCATCCCTAAACAATTTACATTCCATCCCTAAACAATTTACATTCCATCCCTAACAATTAAACAATTAACTAATTCAAACCTGCAACTGAGCAATGTAGCCTGTGAAAATATATAAGTACCACAAGCATAAAAAATTGACAACCAAGGCTAACCCTGACCTCTAATACAACATACAATAGCAACGATTACATCTATCTAATTTTAAAAGACTTTAAACATACATTTAAGCATAGGTGCATAGTCAAAATAATGAAAAACACTTCAAATCAAGCTTTTAAAACACTATCATTTCTTACCCTGTATGTATATATCTCTCTAGACATACATACATACATACAGTGGCAAGAAAGGATATACCACAGATAATTAAATAAACATGTAAAGAAAAGAATTTAAAAAAATTAACAAGTTCAATTAAATACATTTCTTTAGTTCACTTACCATTACTTGCCCCCACCGACTCCCGTTGAACTGTTTACTCACGTTCAAAACCACCAGACCAGGCACAGGAACCCATAAAATAACAAACCATAAAAAAATAAACTTTGCCTTTAAGATGACGTCATTAAAATAAACATGGCCGTCCACACATGGTAAGGTAGCCAATCAGAGCGTGGGAACTCCATCCCTACTCTGATTGGCTCTAGTACCATGTGACAGGCTTTCAATGACATCACATCCTTTCTCCCCAAGCCTCTGTCACATGGTATACTAGAGCCAATCAGAGTAGGGATGGAGTTCCCACACTCTGATTGGCTACCGTACCATGTGTGGACGGCCATGTTTCTTTTAATGACGTCATCTTAAAGGCAATTGAAGCAAAGCCATTCTGATTGGCTGTGCTTTCATTGCCTTTAAGTGACGTCATCATTTTTTTTTTTCCGGCCAAAACACATGGCGGATTATATTCATTTATTTAGTTATTCATTTAGATTTATTTATTGAGTGTGGGGCTGCTGTGTGTGATTATTCTTCATTGTGGGTAGCGGGTGTGGGTGAAGGGGGTATTAGCCCCAACGGTGGTTGTTTAGGGCTTGCGGGGGGGTAGCGGGAGGGGTTAACCCCTTCATGACCGTAGCGGTATTAACTGCTACGGTCGTGAATGGGTTCAGTGCACCCGCAACCCCCCCGCAAGCCCTAAACTCACACCAAGGGCCAAATACCCCCTTCACCCACCCCCGCTACCCACAATAAAGTTGCCACGGTGGGTTAACCCCTTCATTGCCTTAGCGGTTACCCGCTAAGGTAATGAAGTGGCCTGTACATGCATTTTTCCTGCCTCGGATGCATGCCGGGGGCCTCTGGTGCTGGTATTAATGGTATCACCTCTGGAGATCCCCGGCATCAATCCGAGCCAGGAA
>NC_134487.1:218833944-218838944 GCF_040206685.1 Ascaphus truei
AACCATATCAGAACTTACTGAATCTCTCCTAGAGTAGATCTCAAAGCGCAGTAAGCTGCAGTATAAGGTCCAGTATTAGTAAATCTGGAAATCTGGACCTTATGTAGACACACACAACCATCCACCTGAAGTCAATAGCATTAAGACCACCCTTTTACATATTTGTGTATTAACCAGATGTAGCCAGGTCCCCTGCAGTATTACCTTTTCCTCTGTATTGCGAGCGAGCAGCACTTAAGGTTGCGGCTGGTATCGTGATATATGGTTCCGCCGGTTCGCGGAGCAGGGCGCCGCCATGTTTAGGGGCGTTGCGCATGCGCGAGAAGCAGGAGTACTCCAGGATTACAGGGAGTTCGCGCCTGCGCAGTCACGGTCCAGAAAGCCCGCGAAGGAGTAGCCAATAGGGAGGGAGGATCTCTGTTGGTACCCGGACATATATTCCGCGCGCAGGAACTACGTAGTCAGTTGGGGACTGGAGCAGCAAGGGGTAAGAGGTAGGGTGCTGGAGTTTGTGGCTCCGAGCACTAGGCCAGTACTCCCCTAGGCCCCAGACAGCCCTGAGCTACGCTAGCGAAGTGTGATAGGGACTGGCCCGAAGTTAGGGACCTGCCCCTTTATCCATAAGCTAGTAAGGGAACACAGCGGACGCTGTATCTTCCACCACGAGGTTCGGGACCACGTGGGGTTCTAACCGGAACCATAGACTATCAGTGCGGAGGCTCCGTACGGAGGGCCTACAGCCTGTGGACATCAACCGGGTTGCCATTAAGTACAGACGACCAAAGAAGCGGTGATATTATCCACGCTGGAATTCACCTCACCATCGGAGGACATCCAGCGATCCTTTGCGGTATAGCAGTACCCGTGGCTGGAGCCCGGTCAGGTAACCCCACAACACACGTGCACCAACCAGGCCTACCATTGACATAGTGGCTGCGCAGTCACACACAAATACACCTACATTCGTTGAGACATTAGGTGGGACTCACTGGACTTGAGGGTGGGATTATTGTTGGGGACTATAGCGTCCGCCGAGACGCCGTTAGTGTGGACACCCACTGGGGTGCCCGCTATAGGTTATTCGGAAGTATACCTTGAGTTGGGTTATCTCGGAAGAGGCACCCCTGTTGTATTTGGCTTGATTTCAGTTGCTCAATGCTTAGTAAAGAAGTATTTGTTATCGTATAGTACTGTACGTATTCATTTGTTGTCCTGCGAGGAACCAATCCCCCTCTGGTGGGAGCCATCGCAGGTGGAGGCGCTGCATCAGTATAAGTGATATCCTTAGTGTATAGCCCCAGGTTCCCGTAGCGGAGACTCAGTCCTCCTGCAAGCTAACAGGTGATTCACCACACATGAGTAACCATATATTCCCCTGCACCACACAGTAGAATCTGAGATTGGGAGGGGGGAAATACCCGTTACACATATTAAAGGTAAAAGGCAGAATGCAATTCACTAATATCATACAGCTACAGCTCTACATTATTTTATCTAATCATTTTGGTTCTATGGTTTGGAAAGGAAGTACTGTACAGTACAGTACTACAACTCTGAAACCTGCAATTATTTATGTGCATGAAGTCACAAAACTTTACACATGTTCCTATATTAAATGAACTTGCTGAACTGTTATGCTATAGTTAAAATGCTTTTCAGATTTTAGCTGCTGCAGACTTTCAGTACATTACTTTATATTGGACACCAATTTGGTAGTTTCTTACGTGCATGTTTTGCTGTGCTTCCGTGCCAATTATAATTCAATTATGCTACAGATCAGCGTACACAAGGGGAAATGAATAATTGCTCCAGGAGGAAACATATAAGTAGTTATATAACAGGTACATGGTGTTACACTTAGGGTATGTAAAGTATATTAATAAGAGAGAAGGGGAAATAACCCAAGAATAATCCTTATTAATGTGCACACTAACATATTCTATCTCTAATTCTGGTACAAGGACAATCTGTAGCTGATACTAGAAATGTGGCAATATAAAAACATAACATTTATTAATATTATTATGAAAATATTTTACACCAAAAAATATATAAACACTACATTAAAATATATAGCAGGATCCTGCCCAGACTGATACACCCAGATCAAGTCGGATTTATTAAAGGTAGACAAGCAGCGGATAATACCCGACGAATCATTGATCTGATAGAATTGGCTAATAGAGGAAAATCACAAAATATGATGTTAAGTCTGGATGCAGAAAAAGCGTTCGACAGGATCGACTGGTCGTACTTAAAAGAGATGCTCGGGGCGTTTGGATTCGGAGATAGGGTGAGTGAAGCGATTATGGCACTTTACTCAGGCCCTACTGCTAAGGTCATACACCAGGGCTTTCCATCTGTCCAATTCCAAATTAAAAGTGGCACGAGACAGGGGTGCCCGTTATCCCCCCTCCTGTTTGCCCTTGGTATGGAACCTCTAGCAGCTCAGATCCGTGGCTGTCCAGATATAGTTGGGGTAAATATTGGCTCGCAATCCCACAAGGCAGCTCTATATGCTGACGACATTCTATTGTTACTCTCACGACCCCTCACATCTCTGCCAAATCTATTTAACCTGCTAGACAAATTTACTAAAATATCTGGATTCAAAATCAACCAATCTAATCAGAAGCACTTAACATCAGCTTCCCCGCAGAGGTTGAAAAGCTACTAAAGCTAAATTTCAATTTTAATTGGAAACATAACCAGATTAAATACTTGGGAGTCCATATTACCAGGGATGTTAGAGACATTTATAAGGCAAACTATCCCCCCCTAATCAGATCACTAAAAGCTGACATCTCAAAGTGGTCCTCCCAAAGAATCTCTTGGATAGGTAGGATACAAAGTATCAAAATGGATCTTCTCCCCCGTATCCTATACCTATTCCAAACACTGCCGGTGCCACTGAGACTGAAAGACCTACTCTCGCTTCAGTCTGATATCTCCAAATTTATCTGGGGAGGCAGAAAAACGAGAGTAAACAAATTGACCATGAAGCGACCCTCCACTGCAGGGGGCCTAGCGGTACCTTGTCTGTGGTCCTACTATAAAGTGGCGCAATTAAGCCAAATTGTTCAATGTATTCCAACCCTGCATTGAAAAGATGGGTGGAAATAGAAAGGGCAATCTGCGCCCCGATAGAGCTGAAATCCTTGATTTGGCTACCCAAAAAAGCACATACAGGTGCTGAAATTCCGCTTTCCTCTGTGACCAACTCGCTGTCGTTATGGAACACGTCAAAGCACAATCACTCCCTTACCACTAAAAATTCCCTGATGTCACCCCTTTGGGGGAACTCCGACTTTGCTCCTGGTCTGCATTGCAGTAGTACCTCCAGTTGGATAACGGCCGGATATACGCACCTTAGAGACCTGGAGGGCAGTGGCAAAAAAATTAAATCATTCGAACATATAAGATCTGAAAAGAATATCCTTCATTCTGAATTTTTTAAATACCTCCAGGTCCGAGCATTTTATAATAAATTAGCCCCTTACTCAGCATTGACTAATTTTGAAAAGCTCTGTGTGGCAGAATCAGACACCTCGGGACTCACATCGCAGTTGTACGAGGAAGTGGTCGGTTCTGCTGATCACGGAAAGGGACACCCGAGATACAGATCTCAGTGGGAGTCCGACCTGGGAGAATCCCTAGAAGATGAGGAATGGAGCGATATCTATCTGGCGGCTGCTAAAAGCTCAATCTGCACAACACTAAAGGAGAATGCATATAAGGTCCTAATGAGATGGTACCACACCCCACTAAAATTATCTAGGTATGTGCCAGGACTCTCCCCGCTGTGCCATCGACAGTGCGAAGAGTCGGCAGACCTGTTACATATACTGTGGTCTTGCCCTCGGATTGCACCTCTATGTGAAGAAATTCGTGATTTTGGGCCTCTGATTCCCCTAGACCCGTGGCTGTTCTTGCTGAACAGACCACTGGAGGGGTTCTCAAGAGCAAACAATAAATTAATCGGGCACCTTGCCCTAGCAACCCGATGCGAGATCGCAGCAGTATGGAAACTTAATGTGATTCCTTCCATCCCCAAGATTCGGAACAAAATTTGGTTTATCTGCCAGATGGAAAAGTTAACGAGTTTAGTTAACGACACTGGCATCAATTATATAAAGATCTGGTTACCCTGGCTGGCCCAGACAGACATCCCCGGGTGGAACGTGCCACAATTTGGCATTGATAGCACTAGATGCATTCTCCTTTGGCAGGACCAACCTATATCTCATCTTGATAATACAGCCATCAGTGAATCGGTAGACAGAACATAGAAGTCCCTAGACAACAGATATATAAGCACGGGCTCTAATAAGTAGGTCTTGGAGATCCTAGCTGGAATAGCACCCTCCGCGACCCACTTCCATCTCAACGAGAGGTCATACCTCCCCCAACCCTCCCCTCCTTACGTCACCCCCTCCACCCCCTACATCCAGTGGTGAGTTATATATCTCCTGATAAGGCGGTAGCTGTCAAGGCACCGAAAGATTGATGCCGTCTAACTTAGTCTCGTCTTGTGTTGTCCTGTCGTCATTCCTCATCCAATGTAATAATTTGAAAGATTATTTCATATATACCTTCCTTGCTTGTGTTTATGTCACATTATAATTTGTACCTGTACCTTACTTCAATAAAAATTAAAAGTTAAAAAAAATGGTGAGAGGAAGAAAAGCTATAATCCCTGTCTATATTGCATACAATAATGGTTAGTTATTGATATGACTTACGTAGTCGCCATTACACAATGAGACAGACTTTATTCTCTGTAGCTATATTTACAGAGTTTTGATACATATTTTACATTTAATCCAGTGCCCACTCTGCGACTGTGAGATCAGCATTTTCAGGGTACAGCTTTGTATATAATTCAGCTTGAATGATATGTAGCTTTATTTACAGAGTATCCACTTCTGTGCTATTAAAAAGCTCACTAGACAAGTAAATTAGTATGCCACACATTGGTGGCAACATTAGCACTTTTTGAC
>NC_134487.1:218841444-218896444 GCF_040206685.1 Ascaphus truei
GGATGCAGTATTGAGAGCGGCAAGCCAGACCAGAAGGAACGGGCAGATCTCCACTATTCCTGGTGGTGCAGCAGCCAGAACGAAGTAGGCAAAGTCTGTGGCTCCCGGAGGGATTTCCTGTTGCGGGGCACACGCCGGGAGGACGTCATTTCCGGTGAAGGAGACTGCGCAACACGTGTGTAGGAGAAGACTCCATTGCTGTTCCAGACGCTACCGGAGGCTTATGAGGGCCAATCTCATAACTGCTCGTTATTTCCGTTTGATTTGTGAGTGGGCATTTGTCTGTTTTTTAATGTTCCATAAAATCATTGTTTTACTTTAATGCACTAGGTGTGCGCCTGTTTTTTTCTCTTTTTCTCTCATAGGTATTTCTAAGGGAGTTGTGATCCCTTTCAAACGGGCTGCCTGTACCTGGATGCAATTTATTGGAACAGGACTCTATGTTTTTTAAGGTTTTTGTTTTGGTATCTACATTAGAAATTTTTTTTATATACATTTTTTAAATATATTTTTAAAAAAAAATTTTTTATAGCATTTTTTCATTAAAGCTTTTTATATTATATGTATTATACCTAGCAACATAGGATCCACTTTTTACTATTTACCCCCCCTTGGCCACCCCATTGGTTGTATCAACACAGTAGCATACTCACTCACAGTTAGGCAGGTTGTTATAATAGGCGCTCCTTAATATTTTTGTTTTATATATATATATATATATATATATATATATATATATATATATATATATATATATATATATATATAGTACCAAAATATTAGTGCATTCAATAAAAAAGTGTGACAAATTGTGAAAAATATATAGTTGCAATGCCTGCTCAAAACCTCTGGTAGGGAGTGTCTTCGCTGGTCCCAGAAAGACTGAAATGTTCTTCAAAGTCCTGGGGGAGCATGGGAGAGAGTCAACAAAAAGAAGAAAAATGATCTAAGTGTAGGTGTCTTGCTTAATGAGTAAGTATTCAGAGCACTGGTTCTTATAGAAGTCTTACTCACAGTGCAGTGAATTATAATTCGCAATTCCACAACTGTGGCAAACTTGCTTGTGGAGTTTTGCTTGTGTTGTTTTCAGAAGGGATGCACAGTATACGAATTATAAAAGCATATTCTCAACAGTGAAGACATCATTGGTGGTTTAGCTCCTCACCACCCCAGTCCCCTCAGTGGTGCCTATGGTCTGTGGTATCCTCCCAGCTGCATACCTCCTTGCCAGCATTTCTGCAGGCTCTGTCGCGTCAGATCTGTTTTCCAAGATGTCACTTCCGGTTTCGGCTCAGGGCTGTCTAACATGTCTGTGAGTGCTGCTGAGGTCTGATGGCTCTGGTAACTCCCACTCTATGCATTTCGCCTCCAGGTAGGCTTCATCAGGAGTATGGGAGTAAGCATTCTACAGTATAAGAGCCAAGGCTCTGAATATTCACTCATTAACCAAGACACCTACACTTAGATATTTGTTCTTCTTTTTGTTGACTCTGTCCCATGGTCCCCCTGGACTTTGAAAAATAGATCAACATATGACAATATATTAAAGCTCTGCTAATCTTCTAGGTAGCTACCTAGATTTATATTGATCTATGAAGAAAAGCAAGAAGATGGTGCAGCAAACCACCAAAATGTTCAGACGAGAGTGGGTGACTGTGAAAAAATCTTCAATTTATTGAAACATGGTAACCAGAGGTCCAAAAATTCACACTGACATGTTTCGTGCTGGGCTCTATGGTCACTTTGCCAGAGGGTGCATTTGTTTATGATTAATTATCCAGATAAAGAAAGAGAAGGAACATTTACGCCATAGCTCTGATTTAATTAAAAAAAAATTGAGCCCCAGTTTTTCCCTTCCGTTAGGGAATTGTACATCTTGCACTTTTATATTGATCTATGAACTGTATCAACATCACTTATTTGGGCACTTTACTTAAGTGATATCAATAACTAACCATTATTGTGTGCAAGTGAGGAAATAAAAATCAACAATAGCTGCTATTCATTCCTTAACAGTTTTTTTTAGATCTTAATATGGTGTTAATCTAAGGATATGTCATGTTTTGAGCAGCCATAATAAAAAAATATATCACTTGATTTATTCTCCACCTTCCTATCACAACAGATTAGTTCTCCTGGGACTGAAAATCACAAGTATACATATAGATCAATTGATGAAATACTATCTAAACTAGTTTATAATTGTGCTATATATATACAGATTATATCTGTTCTTCCTTTCGCTCGACACCTCTCACTTTCCCCCTTGATAGATATTTGTATGTTATTTTTATATATTTTTGGAATCTAGAATTTTCGTGATAATATTAACAAATGTTATGTTTTAAATATTGCCACATTTATAGTACGAGCAATAGACTGTCCTCGTACCAGAATTCAAGATAATATATGTTATAGTGGGCACACAATTAATAAGGGTTATCCTTGGGTTCTTTCCCCTTCTCTTTTATATTACAGATGAGTTTGTGTTGTCACCATTGTTTTCACAATCTTATTATATTGTGTATTTCTCCTGTTGAAAATAATCTAATTATTGTATAGATCATCATCTTTGATATATATACACAAAATATTTTCTCCCTAATATTGCATCTTAGGGATAATGTATTGGATTTACAATAATTGTTTTGTATTTTAAACTGCTTTTTTTCTTTTATGTAACTTTCCCAATGTTGTCTGTATGATTGACATGGACCAATGAACGTGCCACACTTTGTGTTTGGCTACAATGTTGGAATTTTCGGACTTGCCTTCAATGTTTAAATGATGCAATGTATGCCCCTTGTAACCCTGTTGTTCCAGCAAAGGTCATTATTGAACCAAATGTTGAGCTTATGAAATACATACAGTATATGCAATAATAAGTGTTTGCTGCCTGCTAACTGTTTCCTGCTATTTACTGGCTTCACAATCAGGGGTTGATCAGACCAGGTTCATTTGGATCACCAGAAAAAACAAATGAGTTTAATAAAACAGGTTTATTTAGCAATCCACAAAGAACCGGGTAGGAACTAGGACTACCGGGGAGGACCAGGAACTTTTGCCCCTGTATATGTTAGATACTGTATATGTTCAGATGCACTCATGGTGCTATACATGCGTGCACTCCTTGCCTTCAGCTGTTAGATGTACATCTGAGGTATCGATATTGATTCGCGTAATCTCATCTTTTATCCCTTATGTTTTGCACTCCCCTATCCTATTCCTTCGAACAAAATTCCTCTTATAGAATAAGCCCCTTACTATTATAGCTCAATGAATCTCCACCATAGTAGTGAAAGACATTGGAGAAAAGGGTTACATTAGGAGTTACATTTCAGAAACAGAAAGAAAACTATACCGGGGAAAAGGCAGGAAGATATCAGAGACCAAAATGATGAGGAGTGGTGAAATGAGATTGAAGAATGGAAGAGGAGAAAAAAGAAATTAGGAAAAGAAATGGCACAGCAGTAAACGTGTTTTTTTTGTCTCCAATAAACAAAGTTATTGATGTAAAACAATATAAGAAGGTTACTTGAGAACTTATATGTATAACTTGTGATATACCGCTCACCAATATATTAATAAATTAGATAAATAATCAAAACAGCCGGTGCAAAGGAATGGTAATGACAGACACAAACAAACAAGGAGACAAAGATTGTTTCCCAGAGATCCCTATTGGCTGCACAACAAGGCTGCTATAAATAGGGGTACAATACTCCCTGACAAATAGTCTAATCAGCTGTATGGGGTACAGAAAAGTAACCGCTCCCAGCACTTTGGGAGGACAGTTACCAGTAAAAGCCTAATACAGGCCAAAATAATAAAGTTTTATTGGTACAAAAGACAACGATGCATACTCTAATTATCATAAAAACAATTACAACAACAGGGTGATGGGTGACACCAAAAAGGGAATAAGGTGGACAATCCAAGCGTAAGTAATCGAATATTCCCTAAAATATTGGTAGCTAGATCAAGGTGTGGGGTAGAGAGAAGAGGTATCTATCTGATTCAGGGTAGGTAGGTGTATATGGAATAATTCAAATACCCATATGCCTAAATAGACTCTGGGACACCAGTGTAGTATATACCTTGACAATATATCCCTAGATAGAACCTACTCTCAGTATAAATGGCACGGGTGTGTGGCTAGGGTAGGTATCGGCACAGTCACACGGTCTCAGTGGTAACAATATACAGACAATGCAACAGAGTAGATAATCGGACGGTCAACCCCAAACTGTAGCCTATATGTCAAAATAGCCAGTGTTAACCATGGTACAGTTAATAACACTTGTTGAAGCTAAAGGTCCACTCACAGTTATGTCCGTGCGTGCTGTATACCGGCTACACTGCCTGCCACTGGCCAAAGCATACCCGCCCCCCCCCAATACACCAGAGCGATCTCACCCGTGACTTCCACGACGGCAACGCGATGACGTCATCTCGACATACGTTTCGCGCTCGGGGCTGGCGCTTTCTCAAGGTGGGAGGTGACAAATAGAGTAGCACTGCCTCCTTATATACCCACACGGCGGGCGGTGCTTAGGAATACCCCGATCAGGCACCATATTAGGTGAATTCATCGCTCTGGTGTATTGGGGGGGGGCGGGTATGCTTTGGCCAGTGGCAGGCAGTGTAGCCGGTATATAGCATGCGCGGACATAACTGTGAGTGGACCTTTAGCCTCAATAAGTGTTATTAACTGTACCATGGTTAACACTGGCTATCTTGACATATAGGCTACAGTTTGGGGTTGACCACCCGATTACCTACTCTGTTGCATTGTCTGTATATTGTTACCACTGAGACAGTGTGACTGTGCCGATACCTACCCTAGCCACACACCCGTGCCATTTATACTGAGAGGAGGTTCTATCTAGGGATATATTGTCAAGGTATATACTACACTGGGGTCCCAGAGCCTATTTAGGCATATGGGTATTTGATTTATTCCATATACACCTACCTACCCGGATTCAGATAGATAACTCTTCTCTCTACCCCACACCTTGATCTAGCTACCAATATTAGGGAATATTCGATTACTCACGCTTGGATTGTCCACCTTATTCCCTTTTTGGTGTCACCCATCACCCTGTTGTTGTAATTGTTTTTATGATTATTAGAGTATGCGTCGTTGTCTTTTGTACCAATAAAACTTTATTATTTTGGCCTATATTAGGCTTTTACTGGTAACTGTCCTCCCACAGTGTTTGGAGCGGTTACTTTTCTGTACCCCATACAGCTGATTGGACTATTTGTCAGGGAGTATTGTACCCCTATTTATAGCAGCCTTCTTATGCAGCCAATAGGGATCTCTGGGAAACAATCGTTGTCTCCTTGTTTGTTTGTACTTGAGAACTTATCCATTTTGTAAATGGAAATAAAATATATAGTACAGTAGTTCATTGCTTCAGTATAATTCAACTTTCTTACTGTATACATGTTTATAGCATTTCTGTCTTTTACTCTACCTTGACTCTGTAAGCTTTGTAGTTTTTGCTCACTGGAGTGAAATTAAACTCATCCATCTGTATTATGATTAATGATTCAATTCATCCAGTATAACTTAAACCTTACAAATATTGCACTTGTATTGCAAGTATTATCTGAATTCTGCTAATGTATCTTTCTTGTACTTCTGCAAATAAAAGCATATTGCTTGTATAATATAATATTAATAGAACATTGTTATTGCTTCAACAGTGTGTGGACTGAAAAATCAGTTTGTACGCTTGTCCAAGCTTCCTTCAAGGACGAAATTAGCTGTACCTATGGAAGTAACACAGAATGTGAGAAAACATCACAATATCCCTGTTTGGAAGTATTGGTCACTTTAAATGACTCCGAAAACATATCCATGCTTTATCACACAGAAGAAACTCCAGAAATTAATTCTGAGGTAACAAAGGATAGCATGATATTTCTTTAATGATATTTAATATTTTGGTGTCCAGTGCTTTTTTCTTGTTGTAAAAAAACAAAAAAAGTGGTGCTGGTGCTCAGAGCCGCAGACAGCTTCACATCCTCTCCCTACTCCCTCTCTCACCCGCAACTCTCTCTCTTGTGCCTCTCTCTTGGGCACCCACACCCCTCTCTCTTTCCCACAACCCCACCTCTTTCTGTCTCTCTTTCCCACCCCCGCCTCTCTCTTTACAACAACCCCACCTCTCTCTCTTTCCCACACCACCTCTCTCTCTTTGTCACGTCCACCTCTCTCTCTCTCACCCCCACCTCTCTCTCATACCCACCTCTCTCTCTCTTTCCCACACCCCACCTCTCTTTTTACAACACCAGCACTTCTCTTTCTCTCTCTCTTTCCCACACCCCACCTCTCTCTCTCTATATCTTTCACCCCCACCTCTCTCTCCGACCTCTCCCACCCCCACCTCTCTCTCTCACCCCCAACTCTCACAACCACCTCTCTCTTTCACCCCACCTCTCACTCTCAGCTCTCTCTCATCAAACTCTCTCTCACCCCCTATCTCTCTGTCACACCCACCCCTTTCTCTGTCCCCCACCTCTCTCTCACTATCTCACCCAACCTCTCTCTCACTATCTCATCCCAACCTCTCTCTCTCTTTCACCCCCACCTCTCACTCCAATCTCTCTCTCTAACCCCAACTCTCACTCTCATCCCCCTATTTCTCTGTCACACACACCCCTTTATTTGTCCCCCTCCTCTCGCTCACTATCTCACCCCAACCTCTCACTATCTCACTTCAATCTCTCTCTCTTTCAACCCCACCTCTCTCACTTGCAGCTCTCTCTCTCACCCCAACTCTCTCTCATCCCACCTCTCTCCCCCTCCAACCCCATCTCTCTCATTCCCACCACTTTCTCTCTCATCCCCACCTTTGTCTCTCTCACCCCCACCTCTTTCTCCCTCTCAACCCCAACTCTTTCTCTCTCTCAACCCCACCACCTATCTCACCACAACCTCTCTCTCACTATCTCACCCAAACCTCTCTCTCTCTCTCTTTCACCACCACCACTCTCACCCCAACTCTCTCTCTCTCTTTCACACCCACCTATCTCTCTCACCCCCACCTATCTCTATCTCACCCCAACTATCTCAAACCCCATAGTGCTCTCTCACCAACATCTCTATCTCTCTCACCCACACCCCTCTCTCTCCACCTCACCTCTCTCTCTCACCCCAATTTCTCCCTCTCAACTCCGCCTCTTTTTCTCTCTCACCTCTGCCCCTTTCTCTCTCACCCCGCCTATATCTCTCGCCCCTGCCTCTCTCACCCCTGCCTCTCTCTCTCACCCCCACCTCTCTCTCTCTCACCCCCACCTCTCTCTCTCTTTTTAAATTAATTAATTGTTTTGTTGGCTAGTGGTTTTATTTATTTAATTGATTGGTTGGACAGGTTTTTATTTATTTGTATTCTTATGTTTTGGAATAACATAATTTTAATTATTTTGCTATTTTACTGATATATTAATGTAATTGATGTGTAGTTGAGTTTTTTTGTTCTTTTATTGTTGGGGTGTTTAGGTGCTTGTGTATTTCTTTAATTATTGTGTATTTTTGGCCTTAATGATTTTTTATTAGGTTGACCATTGAGTGCTATAGTGGCTTACATTGCCCATATTATATGTGTATGATATACTACTGTGCCAATCAATGAGTAGAGGGTGGGTATAGTGGGTCCAGGGTGAGTGGTTAGGCCTCCCGGCTGGGTAGCATGGATGGGGGTTCACCACTTAATTACTATAGTGGTTATTAATTATTAAGGTGATTAAGGGGTTAGGGGCCAGTAGATTATATTTTTTATGTACTCTTTCTGGCTACGGAGGACATGGACTTGCAGTATGCTGATAAGGATGCCCTTCATGATGACAGGGGTAAATAGAAAGTTTTATTTACTTTATTTATGCTGATTGGCTAATGTTTGATTTTATAATTGGCAAATGAGCTATTATCCATATCTGGATAATAGTTATTTTGCCCATTAATGTACTGTATGTGTTGTGGGGGGTTGTAGGGGGTAGAGGAGGTGGGTAGTAGGGTTTTTGTGTTTATTTTTGTTTCTTGGGGGTATAGGGATTTGGCGAAGGGGGAAGTAGACCCAAAGGTGGGTATTTAGGCCTTCCGAAGGGTAGCGGGACTGGTTAATCCCCTCATTGCCATAGTGGTTCCCATCGCTATGGTAGTGAAGGAGTTAACTCCTCCTGCAACCTTCCAGGCAGGCCTAAACACCCACCCTGGGACGACTACCCCCTTCATCCACCCCCTCTGCCCGAAGAAACAGACAATTGAGGTTTAACCCCTTCATTGCCTTAGCGGCTAGCCGATAAGGTAATGAAGCTGTTTTAATATTAATTTTAATACTAATGTAGATGAGCAGGGGGTCTCCAGAGCAGAACCGTGTCGTTTTGAGTACAGAGAACCCCTGCTTCCTGAGATACAGGCCCCGCTATGGGGTTCCGGTATCTCCTATGCATTTTATTTCCACAGTCACGTGACACGAGACATTTAAATGCACAGGAGATACCGGCACCCCATAACGGAGCCGGTATCTCAGGAAGCAGGGGGGTCCTGGACCTGAAATCAATGCGGTTCTGCTCGGGAGAATTACATTTATATTACATTTATTACATTTATATTAAAATATTTAGATAGCTGGTGAGATATGCGCAGGGAGAGGCAGCTCTCTGTGCAGCTCTCTGCAACTGAAACAAATCACCGGGTAAGCCCTTTTGAAAGAGGCGATCATTATGTCGCTGGCTACTCGCCCCTTTTGGGAATTTTGCTATAACAGGTAATCGAGACTTTCTGATCGCTCAAAAAACGCTCAAAAAAGCAACGCTCAAAAAACTGGTGGCGTAACTGGCCTGGCGATTGTTTTTTTGAAGGTATATAGAATAGGCCCCACAATGTCTTGTCATATACTTGTTTTGCTTGTCTCCCTCATTTGGTGTTATCTCACAGGTATGTACATATATCCTGATGGTAGTTTCGTTAAACTGTCCATTATAAGCATCATCCATATATAATAATTTGATCAAAAAATGTCTATGCTCAAAATTCCAAAGCTTGGAATAGAGTAATCTCAATCTAATCCAGCCATTGTGTCAGGAATACAACAAAGATTCATCAATTGAGAAAAGGCAAAATTGTTGCAATCTGTATTCACATTAAATACAAGATAATGTCAATAATCTACTTGGTTTGAGCAAGTGAAATGAATACCTAAATCAGTGCATCATAAACAATTGTGTATCTTTTGGTGAAAACATCTATTAAAGGATTAGTATTTATAAGTTGCAGTCCATGTATCACATCGCAAGTAAAGTTCCTAAGTATAACAATATCTGGGGTCTAGGTTCGGGTGTTGGTGACAAGAGACTGGATTGTTTTAGATGTAACATTACTTCTACCCCGAAACCCACCTAGAGTGTAACCACATAGTTAGTTCATTCAAAATAGTAAAAGAGGGCTATTGGGTGTGGGCACTTACAATATGTCCTGACTACAACTGTATGTTACTGTGGCAAAACTGGAATGATTGTGGAGCACGTTAGTGTTTTTATTCTATGCATCGCCATAATATCTTAATGGAGTCTTTACTAACATAGTGACATATCAAAAGTGCCCATACCAACTAGCCTTCCTTTACTATCTTGTTGTCATGGCCGCAGCGTATGATTTTATATGACCCCAGGGGGCAGTACTTCCAGTATAGAATGGCTTCATAACGGAGATAAGTGACTTTATTGGCTCCCTCTTTGACAAAGCGCCAAGAACAGTGTGAAATGCGTTAGAGACAGAGGATCTTATTCCCTTTTTTATGTAAGGCTATGCTCGATAAACTCTTTTTGTACCATATGGCCATGCATAAAGTAGAGTGTTAATTTTTTTTACCTGTGCACTGCCAGCCCTACTTTTCCTCTTCTTGATCTTTAAATCAAGATGGAACCACTCCAACAGAACGCCATACAGGACAGTGGTCATGTGAGCACTCACCACCCAACACAGGGGTGATACTCAATTATTGCTAAGATATATAAAAAAAATACAATAATACCTAAAAAAATACCTAAAGGAAAAAGTGCTAGACCTAAAAAGTGACACAAACTAAAAAACGTGACTACCACCTGTAAGTGAGTGTACTGTGCAAAGAACTATGAATGATTACCCACTGATAACCTAATATGGGGATTAACTACTGGGTGGAGCTGCCTAGGGGACCTCATACAAAAGTCAAAAAGATGTACTAAAATAAACAAAATGCAATCCCCAGCGCATATACCTGATGAACAGTATTATACAAAATGCCACTGTAATGAGCAACTGTCCATAGAAATGTCTACAAAGATATTCAGAATAAGTCCAATCTTGGATCCTGTTTAATATTGTCCTCCTTACATGTTGCATTCATCCTAATGCATAATACACAAAAAGAGGGGGGGGGGGGGCACACCATAGTGCAGTATGTACAGTCCAAAAACGATGCCTTAAAAATGAATAAATGCATACTTACAAAGTGGGCTTTCAAAGCACGCAACGGATAGGAACTGTGCTTGTGCCAACGTCTTCTCCTGATGCTCCACGAACCCCACGTGCTGCAGCTGCGTGGACTCCATTGGTTTACTCACGCACGCTCCCACACTCAGCATCAAAATGATTTCAACAAAGGATAAACAGAGGGAAAAGAGATGGTGCAGAACTGCAAAGCTTTAATTAAAAAATAAAAGAGAGAATCACACTTACAATGTGTCTCTGCTAAAAATTAAACATTGTTGCCGTCCGCAGCGTGTCCAAACGGAGCCTTAGTTTGTGGCAGTGTTTGTTGGACGCTCGTCCCCGCGGTCGCGATCACGTGTCCTAGCACCCACACTGATGACGTCACTGCCAGGTTCACTCCACACTGATCGGTCAGCAAAACAATTAGGCTCCTCCCAACGCGTTTCGTGATTATGCTGGTCACTTGCTCAGGATTTATAACTAACCTGCTAGGATGTATACGGTAACTAACTATGCTGTTACACTCTGGGTGGGCTTCGGGATAGTAGTCACGTTACATCCCAGACAATTAAGTCTCTACTCACCTACACCCCAACCCACACACCCATGCACAGGATTTTTGTTGTTTTTGATGCCCTGATTTGGGATTTGGGATTAACTCCCCTAAAATACACATAATATCAAAATAAGCTTTCTGTCCTTTGTTTGTAATGTCATCTTAAAATGGCTAAGCTGCAATATACAGTAGAAGTTTTAATTAAATCTAAAAACAGAACATACTTTTTTCTACTACAGTATATGTGCCATTATATGTTATTAAATAATTAAAATATGACATATTTATTTTTACTACTATTATCATGAATTTCTCTCTTAAGTAAAAACTGCAGTACAGCACATGGAAAACATTAAAATTACAACTTCAAAAGCAATACTGTAGTCTTGTATTTCGACATGTCCAAAGTAATTTAAAAGTACATTTTGAAAGCGCAGTTTTGTTTCCTGTTTTGGACAGGCCCCTAATAGCTGGTTAAACAAGAGGATAGTACTGCTCACATTCAGTTGTTATTGCTGAGCTTGTGAACACTTGTGAACACAGTGACTGGGAAGATAAAAGGAGCCATTATTGTATTTTTGATCTTATATATATACTACAAATTGAGAACATTTTCTTTTTGACTGAGTGCTGAAGAATCTTCACCTCATAATTAGCACTTTCTCAACAGGTATAGAAACAGTACATATACAGTACTGTACTGTACATTGTTTCAATTAAACTGAATACTTTCAACTGTAGTGTTTTATCTTTGCAGTGCTCCTACATACCCAAATGTGAGAAAAACTACACAGAAGTGAAAATACACGTGGATATCATTGTGGAAAACTTCAAGAAGACCCACTCTTTTGGCTGTTTCTATGACCCTGAAGGAAGACAGAAGAGTATTATTTTAATAAGAAAATTTGCCCCTGATGTGCTGTTATCATACTGTGTCTGGCCTGCTTCAATATTTACTGGTGGAATCTTTATTGTTATCATGGTAAAATTAAGTCACTATTTATCCAAGGTTTCTGTGCAACCCAACAAACTAAATACTTGTGTCTCTGAGTAACATAATCTTGTTTCTTTATGAATACTGTATGTTGCAAATGCATTGGGAATAATTATAGATGGGACACATCTCTAAGCTCAAGCATTGTATTTAGTGTCAGACTGGGATATCAAAGGCCCACAGGGGGATAAAGACTGCCATAATAATTTTTTTAAAAAAAAAACATTTTATAATAGGGCTTGCAATTATTCCTACATACTGATGCAGCGGCCATTATTCGAACACATCACGGCGCCGATTTTGAGTTCTCTGCTGTTCCCCACGCAGCATGAATGCAGCCAATGCCCCAGGCACCCGCGCTTATCCATCAGTACAAAGACTTCAACATGCATTCACTGATGCATTCTGTACATATATACACATGCATGCATCCACTCATACATACTTAACATCTACCCATACGCACATACATAAGCTTAAAGATGCAGAGCCATCTGACTCAAATAGACACACTGTGTACATTGATAAACACCGAGCAGATTGACTCTCCTTGTTGTCACACTCCGAGACAGACTGCAATGGACAATTTGGCCAGACTCCTACAGTAAGTCTACTAAAGATTTCAGGAGTCTGACGGTCATTCTGTGACCAGTTTGGACATTGATGACACAAGTGATGCTTAAGCCCACTTGGGAATTCCATAGGTTCAGAGTTCATGTCTGCTTATATTGAAAAGACATTTTAGCTAAATATAAAACATTATGAAATAACTTAATTTTACCTTTTTATTAAGTCGTATCATAGAGCATACTGTATGTCAACATAGCATATGCCAACATATAAAGAGCATTTATTAATACAAATGCTACTGTTGTGGAGAAGATCACTTTTGTATAAGTTAATTTGTAACTCCTTTGTATTCAGATTTTGTTTTTCACATTCGCCTATGTTATACAGGCATACCCCGCATTAACGTACGCAATGGGACCGGAGCATGTATGTAAAGCGAAAATGTACTTAAAGTGAAGCACTACCTTTTTCCCACTTCTCCATGCATGTACTGTACTGCAATCGTCATATACGTGCATAACTGATGTAAATAACGCATGTGTAACAGGCTCTATAGTCTCCCCGCTTGCGCACAGCTTCGGTACAGGTAGGGAGCCGGTATTGCTGTTCAGGACGTGCTGACAGGCGCATGCGCAAGCTGCCGTTTGCCTATTGGGCGATATGTACTTACTCGCGAGTGTACTTAAAGTGAGTGTCCTTAAACCGGGGTATGCCTGTACTGTATATCCATCACTGCTACTTGAAGTTGCTTTATACTCTAATCAATATTCTGTTAAGCTGCTTCCCTTAGCTGGGAAAGAAGGGTGGGTAGCCATGTTGGTCCTTTCTTCCATGTAGTTACAGAGGGATAGGGAGTAGTTTGTATGATACCTTTTATTGGACCAACATGTCCTTAATCGGGTATTGCAGAAATACAGAATCAAAATGATTACATACAGTATTTGTAAGAGAGATATATGGTTACAATGGATGTTGAGAGGAAGTGAGCAATAAAATAAGGTAGAAACAGGCAGCCTTGTAGGAAAATTAACAGATATCTCTCTTACAAACACTGTATATAATAATCTTGTTACTGAATTTCTGCCAAACCTGATGAAGGACCCTGAGAGGTTTGAAATTTTTTACCATATAAACTACTTGTTGCTCCAATAAAAGGTATACTACCACCTACTTCCCGATCCATCCTCTGTTACTCAGCTGAAGTAAAGTTCAACTCCATTCAAATCGATGTGGTGGTGGCTTCACAGCATATAGAAGATGAGATTAGCATATTCACTAGCAGTGGAGGACTTCTGTTATAGCCAAGCGGCCACTATTGCTTAACTCATTTGACAAAAATGACTACACAGGAAAACTATATATAATTCCAAATCTAGATTTTTAGATGTTCGATGTTAATTGTTACCTTCTGAATGATATAGATTAGGTTAGGATTAGGAGGGAAGCATTTAAAAATAGAGATTGGATCAAAATTGTCGTGTTTTATATTTATGAATTTATGTCTGATAATGTATGTACATTTCCTGTATTTCTTTTCTGAACATTGTGTGCATCCATTGAGTGATCATTATCACCAATATTTTCAAGGTCCACAAATGCAGAAGTCAAATATAAGCTTGTACATTCCACATATATGTATGTATATATAAAGCAGAATATATATATATATATATATATATATATATATATATATATATATATATATATACACACACACACAAATATATATATATATATATATATATATATATATATATATATATATATATATACACATACACACACACACACACACACACACACACACACATATATATATAAATGTATACAGTATATATGTGTTTACCAGTCCTGTGTACATGAACACCTGGACAAGTTAGATTCAGTTGGAGTGCCGCAATATGCTAATTTAGAAAACAAAATGTATAGTTTTCCTTGATCACTTTGGGCCCTTTAAGCCATGTGGATTGTATCCCATTTACTACTATTTATTTTGTTCTCAGTAAGCATGTTCATATTTTTTACCTAATCTGTACACCACATCAGTGTAAAATACTGACTAATCATAATGATTTAAAAAAAAAATAAACAAAATATAGTATAAACACAATACAAGAACATAAGTAACAAATTAGTAAGTAACAATTACATTATATCATTTTCTATAGCCTTAAATATCAATAAAGAAGAGTTGTTACATATTGTGACATACAGTATACATTTTTAGTACTACGTGAGTTATTAATAGATTAATTTATTTATAAAATATTTTACCAGGAAGCAATACATTGAGAGTTACCTCTCGTTTTCAAGTATGTCCTGGGCACACAGTAAAACAAATAATACATGGTTACAAGTACAGTTACATAAATGAACAAGGTATACATTATATACAAGACATTGCGTGCACAGTTAAAAAATATATATATTATGAGCGTATGAAACAGTTACAGACCAGATTAAAGTGTGAGACAGCCTTAGATTTGAGAGAACTTAAGCTGGTGGTGGATATGAGAGTCTCTGGTAGGTTGTTCCAGTTTTGGGGTGCACGGAAGGAGAAGGAGGAACGTCCGGATACTTTGTTGAGCCTTGGGACCATGAATAGTCTTTTGGAGTCTGATCTCAGGTGATAGGTGCTGCATGTGGTATGGGTGAGGAGCTTGTTCAGGTAGCTGGGTAGCTTGCCCAGAAAGTATTTGAGGGTGAGACAGGAAAGGTGAACTTTGCGCCTAGACTCTAGTGATGACCAATCTAGTTCTTTGAGCATTTCGCAGTGGTGTGTGTTGTAGTTGCATTGGAGAACAAAACGACAAATTGAATTGTAGAGGGTGTCAAGTTTGCTAAGGTGTGTTTGAGGAGCCGAGCCATATACTATGTCTCCATAGTCAATAATTGGCATTAGCATCTGCTGTGCAATACGCTTTCTGACCAGGAGACTTAGGGAGGATTTGTTCCTGTAAAGTACCCCTAGTTTGGCATAGGTCTTGGTTGTCAGGGTATCAATGTGCATCCCGAATGTTAAGTGGGAGTCAAACCATAAGCCCAGGTACTGCTGCGGCACAGTTTATTCGAGCATTTGCCCGTTCTGTGCCGCAGCAGTAGCCTGGCGCGCGCCCGAGTGTGACGGGCGCGCGCCGAAGCAGCGGAAGAGCGCCCTCCGATCGGGGCGCTCTCCCTACCGCTGCCGGGTCCGCCGAGTCCCCCGGAACCCCCTGCCGCTGTCCCGCGATCGCGGGACACCAGGGCTCCCTCGGGGAGCCCCTGGACACGCGTGCAGGGGGCGCACGCTCCCGATGACGCGTGACCGCGCGTCTATGACGCGCGGCACGCCGAGGGGCGGCCACTAGCAAGCCGGGAGATTTCCCGGCTTGCGGTACCGACCACACTTCAATAAAGTGTGTCGGTAGTGTATTTAAAACTTGTGACTGGTGTTAGGGTGGTGTTAGCGTTGGTTCTAATCAGGAGCTCAGTCACTGGAAGCTTTACAAATTTAGTCTTGGTCCCAAATACCATTGTTACAGTCTTGTCAGTGTTTAAAAACAGTTTGTTTTGGGAAATCCAGTATTCGAGTCTCAAAAAGTCAGACTGAAGTATGTGTTGAAGGTCAGAGAGGCAATGGCTGTGTGCATATAGGATTGTGTCATCTGCATACATGTGTATTGAGGCTTCCTTACAAGCTGTGGGAAGATCATTAATGAACACTGAGAAGAGTAGGGCCCCCAGAACAGAGCCTTGCGGGACACCACAGGTGATATCCAGGAGGTTGGAGTTAGAGTCTGAGATGGACACATGTTGGGATCTTCCTGATAGGTAGGACTGAAACCAGTTTAAAGCATGCTTCCCTATTCCAGAGCTCTGGAGTTTGTTAAGCAGGATAACATGATCAACTGTGTCAAAAGCCTTTGCAAAATCTAGGAATACTGCACCAGGGAGTTGTCCCCGTTCCATTCCACACTGGATTTCATTGCAAACTTTTAGCAGGGTAGTTACGGTGGAGTGTTTGGGACGAAACCCAGACTGGAATTGGCTAGGGAAATTTGTCTTGGTGTAGAAATCGCTTAATTGGGAGTGGACACATTTTTAAATGACTTTGGATAGAATTGGGAGAAGTGAGATTGGCCTGTAGTTTGAGACAGTGTTTTTGTCCCCACTTTTGAAGATTGGGACAACTCTGGCAGTTTTCCAGGTCTTAGGGATATGGCCTGCAGACAGGATAGCGTTGACTATGGACGCAATTGGTTTGGCAATGGCTGGGGCACCAAGTCGTAGGAACCTAGATTGTAGTAAGTCGGGTCCACATTGGCTGCTTAGTTTTAGTTTGAGGAGCGCTTGTGTAATCTCCTCTTCAGATACTGGGCTAAATTGAAAATTGTGGGCAGTGTTGGGAGGGGGTGGGACTGTAGGGGTACTCCCAGGATGAGATTCATGTTTGGGGTTTGTGCTGCGTTTCGCTAATAAGTTAGTGGCACACCCCACAAAGTAATCATTGAATGCATTTGCAATGTCAGTGGGGTTTGTCAGAGTAATATTCCCCTTAGTGATATTACTTGGTTGTTGATGGTTAGGAGGCTGGAATATATTGTTGATAACCTTCCAGAAGTTAGCTGGGTTTGATGTATTTTGGTGGAGATTGTCAGAGTAATATTGTGCTTTTGCATGCCTTGTTTGCCTTGTGCACATGTTCCGCATGCATCTGTAGTGATTGAGATCCTTGGTAGTGCCAGTTACTTTGTAGCTTTTCCACAAGGTATCCCTGAACTGGTAGAGTGCTATAAGGTCAGGTGTAACCCATGGAAGGTGGGCCCCCCGTACCCTTATTTTGCGTAGTGGAGCATGGGTATCGCAGAGTTTTAAGAACTCGGATTGGAAATAGTCGAGCGCAGAATCGGGGTCGGGAATTAAATCGATTCTGTGCCATGGGCAGTTGGTAAGGTCATCCAGAAACTGTTGTGGGTTAAAGTTTTTAAATGTTCTAGTGAGGAGAACTTTAGGGCTTGAATGGGGCGGTTTAATTTTCCTTACACAGTACACTATTGCATGGTCACTGAAAATGTCAGGAAGGATGCCAGAGGATTGGATTCTGCTAGGGTTTGAGGAGAGAATCAAGTCTAGCAAGGAATGGTTATGCGATTTCAGGTTTATCCGTGTGGGTTGGGAAATGAGTTGTGATAGGTTAAGTGACTTGAGTTGTATCTGGATTTTGTGGTTTTTAGGGTCAAGCCAATTGAAGTTGAAATCCCCTAGAACTAGCAGCTCACTCTTCTCATTCAGTGAGGAAATGAGCCAAGAAATTGGGTGATATCAGTCAAGGATTGTAGAGGGGCTTTAGGGGGGCGGTAGATGCCAGCAAGCAAGATGGGCTTAGAAAAGGGGAGGCAGATTTTGCCAACTAGAGTTTCAAAAGAGGGTGGACTTGGTGGGCAATTTAACAGTGTAAATTGTAAGGTGTTTGCAATATAAAATAACACCCCTCCTCCTCTCTTTGACCTATCTCTCCTAAAAATTGAGTATCCCTGAATGGCGATATTTGCATCAGGAGTTTTAGGGGATAGCCATGTTTCTGTAAGAACAATGGCTTTGGGTTTATGCATAAGGCACCATGCCCTTAGTTCATCCAGTTTGGGCAGCAGGCTCCGGATGTTTATATGGGCGAAAGATAGGCCTTTTTGGAATTTAAAGGTGGAATTCTCAGGGGCATGGGACAGAGCTTAAATGGGACGACCTGGGTTAGTTTCAATATCACCTGCTAAAGAGAGTAATTGTCATGGAACAAGAATCACATTCCTGCCCGACCCCCCTTCTGCTTGTCAGCTCCTTAAGTTCAGCTGCAGGCATTGGTTCCACATACACACACTGTGCCTGTGTAACATGCAACAATGTTGCATTTCTTGCCTCTGAGCACGTAATCAGTGAACTGCTACTGCAGCTTCTCCAGTCCTCCCAGTTAATGGACTTTCCCATGTTCTCCCCTGTCTTTTGCTGACAGTTAGTGCAGTCCCACTCAACCTTTAGTGTGACCCCTGCCCCTCACTTCCTTTTCCACCCTAGATTACAGTGAGTACAGACCTGTCTGCATCCACCCCTGGTAAGGCCTTTCTCTCTTACCATAGTCTAACCCCATAGAAGCATCCCACATAGAGAAGCACTCTCTGCCTACACTACACCCACAAGTTCCTGTGTTTTCTAATCCAGCAATAAAATTAAGAAAGACATTAAGGACTTGTCATGCTTTGGAAGAGGGAGGACATGAGTTGAGCTTACTGGAATCATTCATACATCATTCGTGACCCTGGTTCCAGGAAAGTAAGAGAGAGACCGTGTATTAGAGGTCTACGCAGAAGCTATCACTCACAGCCTTCATGCTACAAAAGTGCAGCCCTACACAGCTATACAGCAAACTGCTACAGCTTTCTGCAAAACAAGCAGCAGTTTAAACAGAACAGTAAAAAGAGGACCGTGTGCCTTGGGAAATACACACAGAGGAGCTGCTACCCACAGCCTTTATGCTAAAGAAACAAACAAGCAAGCAGCTTACATAGCAAATAAACAGCAGTCTCTCACCACATTGCACAAGCACGTTGCTACACAGAGCCACAAGCCTCTACACAGCAAACTACCACAGCTTTATGCCAAGACAGTGAGCAGCCTTACCTTGCTAATACTACACAGAGCAGCCTCTGCAACTGCACACAGTCTGCAGCTTTCACCGACAACCAATAGCTCAAACTGCACAGCAGCCTTGCAACAAACAGTGCTTCTCTTACAATTCCTAACTGCCTTTTTCTCTGTCTGAGTCCACCCGCTGCTCACAGTGAGGAGCCAACGGACACCTGTAAGTACAGCTACCCCAACGCTGCACGCTGCAGGACACCGCTCGGCATCATCTGAGACAGACGCCCTTCGCTGACAAGGTAAAAGACCGCACGCCACACGCACTGGCAAAAGGCCTACACACACCTACAGCATGGCAGAACTCAGAGCCTCACCAGACATCACGCAGGAGAGCGATCCCTCAGACACAGAGACCGCTGCGCAACTGCAACAGGCGCAGGCAGGCGCAAGGCCCAAACGGGCAGTCGCACTGACACAAAATATGATTAAGGACCACGCAGGTCCGAAACGCGTCAGAGTGTGTCCCCCATACCATATGTTTTTTCAATAAAATTTCATTTTTAATCTACACCTTGCTGGTCTCTCATCTCTACAAGCTGTGCACCGCTGGAATCTTCGGATCCTTCCTACTGTTATATTGCACTGACACAAAAGGCCCGCGAAAAATACGAAACTGACGTTGAAGCGCACCGCGCTAAATTAGAGAAGGCCTGGGAGGACACTGATCGTGAGATAAGTAATGTCGCAAGTGCTAGCGATCAAGAAACCCAGATTAAGCAAGCTATCACTCAGATTAAGTCAAGCCATAGACGTTACGTAACGCTGTCACAGGCATATTTCACCTATCTGACAAGAACTAACACAGAAGACAGCACGCGGGAACGCGATCTGCAAAAGGCGATTGACCTGGAGCGTGATGGCGTCGTGCAGACCGCCATCGCAGACGCCCAAAGCGAGAGAAAAGAGCTCCTTCTGGAGACCGCATCGCAGCGCTCAAACACATCCAGACACTCATCGAGGTCAGCAAGATAAGCACAATCTAATGCGTCCAGCGCAAGCGCGAACGCCACCAAGGCGCGAGCCACCGCAGAGGCCGCACGTGCCAGGGCCGAATATAGTCGCAGAGAAGCAGCCATAAGAGCAGGAAGAGCGCGCATAGAAGAGGAAGAACAGACAGCCGCCGCTAACGCCGCCGCTACTGCCGCTAACGCTGCAGCTAACGCCGCCGCTACTGCAGCAACCACTGCGCGTAGGAAGGCCGAATTTGATGCGGAACTAGAGGCACTTAATCAAGAGAAGGAAGCCGCCGCCGCTATAGCCCAAGCCGAAGTCCTAGAAGCAGCCGCGCAACAGGACGGTGTGGAGCAACCGTACAGACGGATTGCTTCAGAGGATCCGGCCCGACGCACTGAAGACTACGTAAGGAGCCTCTTCAGTGTAAACACCAGCGCACCATCTCAACACGGAGGGAGCGACCCCACAGATACCGAAGACCTGCTAGGCCCACGAGGAGAAGATGCCGTTCCTGCAATGGCACATGCTGCCTGGGATAGCCACAGCCACAAGAGTGATCCACACGCCAGCGCGCACACGGATGCACCACAACAGGATCGCAATCCAGGCACACCCACGCAGGAGAAAACAGCCCCTCACACTGGCCAGCAGCCATCACGCATCCACGCCAAGAAAGAGGCGACCGCACAGACCGTCCCAGCAACTACCTCAGAACGGGGCAAACGCGCCGATGTCTCAGGTCTGACAGACATAGCCAAGTACATGATACGGCGCGACTTGGTGCACGCAGGACTCATCAGCTTCGACGACCGCCCTGAGAACTACCGGACGTGGAAGTTCACGTTCAAAGACGCAATCGACAGCTTGGACTTCTCAGCAAGGGAAGAGCTCAACCTGTTAGTCAAGTTCCTGGGGAACGTATCCAGGGAGCAAGCGCAGAGACTTCGGACGGCAAACGCGCATCAACCCCAAGTAGGTCTTGACCTAGTGTGGGAAAGGCTAGAAGAGTCCTACGGCAGCCCCGAAGCAGTCGAGGATTCACTCTTCAAAAGAATCGAGAGCTTCCCCAAGATCACGAATAAAGACTACTCGAAGTTACGAGATCATGGAGACCTGCTGCAAGAACTGGAGTTCGCAAGGAAAGACCATTCCTTAATAGGTCTCAACGCCCTAGATTCAGCTCGTGGAGTGAGACCCATCCTGGAGAAGCTACCCTTCAACCTCCAAGGAAGGTGGCTTTCACAAGGTTCCAAATACAAAAGGGAGAAGCAGGTTGTCTTCCCCCCATTCTCATTCTTCGTGAGCTTCATCCGCAAAGCGGCAAGGACAAGGAACGATCCCAGTTTCATCTTAGGTGCGCAAACCACATACAGTGCGAGCGGCCTGAAGAACGAGAGACCAGCGACGAGATATGGTAACCCCCAAACACCCGTCTCGGCCCGCAGGACGGACGTGCCTCCCACGACCCAAACTACTCCCGATCAGTCGGTCGCCGGAGACAAGGAACCAAGGGACCCAAACAGGGAATGTCCCATACACAAGAAGCCACACCAACTCAACAAGTGCTTTGGGTTCAGGATGAAGTCCCTAGAGGAACGCAAGAGGTTACTTGGAGAATTCGGAGTTTGCTTCAAGTGCTGCGGTTCCACGACTCACCTAGCCAGGGACTGTAAGGAAGAGATGAAATGCACAGTGTGCGAGAGTGACAAGCACGTGACAGCGTTACACCCAGAGGCGATGACACTCCACCAACTCAAGAACCCATCCTCCATAGCGGAGCATGGCGGGGAGAAAGAGGAAGGAGAGTCAACATCCGTCACACCTCAGCGCACTGAAGTTTGCGGAAAAGAAGGTGACAAAATGTCCTGCTCCAAAATATGCCTTGTCGCAGTGCACCCCCAGGGGCAACCTGAGAAGGCTATTCGGATGTACGCAATCCTCGACGACCAGAGCAACCGATCACTGGTCAGGTCAGAGTTCTTCGACATGTTTAACATACAAGATGGTGCTTCTCCTTAAACTCTCAGAACGTGCGCAGGGCAAATGGAGACCACAGGGAGAAGAGTGAATGGCTACACCATATGCTCAATAGACGGCAAAGTGAACATGCCCCTTCCCACACTCATTGAGTGCAACCACATGGCCACAAACAGGGACGAGATACCCACACCAGACGTGGCACTCCATTACCCCCACCTCAAAGGAATAGCCAACCACATCCGGCCGGTGGAACAAGACGCCAAGATCCTGCTGCTGCTCGGTAGGGACATCATGAGGGTACATAAAGTCCGTAAACAGCACAACGGACCCCACAACGCGCCATACGCCCAAAGACTCGACCTAGGATGGGTGATAGTGGGCAACTCGTGCACTAATAAAGAGCACGGGCAAGACTACGTTGATGCCCGCAGAACGGAGGTGACAGAATGTGGACACACATCTCTCTCTGAACCATGTCTTGGCCATCTCCAAGTTACCGAAGGGCAAAGTGAAGAGGAAAGACAAGGTCATACCCCTGAGACCAACAAAGACATCCTCACGCCGATGGGATGCGACAATGGCTTAGGATGCTCAGCAGTCCAGACAGCCAAGGATGATGAGTCGACTCCACCGAAGGAAGAGAGTAACCTCCCAAAGGTGACCGACAAAGGGATCGTCCTAAAAACAACAAACAATCAGACAATACTCCCGCGAGCAAGGGCACAATTAAGACGTACAGTTGTTCCTCTCCACAGAGTATCAAGCAACAGAGCAACCAATTGCCACGGCTGGCATAGCCGCAAAAGATTGCGCCCCACAGGCGAAGCCACAGTGTCAAAAGGACTGTTCGTTCAAACACGTAAAAGGGGACAGTTGCAGAGACATTTCCCAAAAGGATTTACAAGGACAAAAGAGACTGTTCTTCGTCATGTCCAGGGGGAAAACAACCTCCCGATGGCAGTCAACAAAGAAACACAAAAGCGTTTCACCAAACTACGCGGAGATGTTCTCGTGCAAGAGAAATGTACCGATGAACTACGGTGCACAGCGTTCCAGACAACAAGGAACGATGACAAACAAACACCATCGAGGGAAGATAGAGGATTCCCGAGGTTAACTGTCAAGGAGCTCTCTAAAGACGGACTAAGCAGTCGGATGACTCCGCTACCATTCCGTTCACCAAGGAGGCGCTTCCCAAACAATGGAGAACATGCCATCTCCAGGTTCACCTCGCACCTCTGCGGCCTACAAAGGGAACCAGAGACCAAAAACAACTTTGTGGTCTTCATCCAGAAGATATTCTTTATCGGCCACGCAAAGTCAGCACCTCTAATGGAGGAAGGCGAAGAATGGCGGTACCTCCGATCACCTGGGGCCTACCACCCTCAGGAACCCGATCAAATCCGGGTAATGTTCAACGCCAGCGCTCAGCTTCAGGGATCCTCCCTGAATGACGCCCCCTTTATTGGATTACATTCGACAACCAGTTTTCCAGGGACAGTAATCCGCTCCCACAAGGAGCCAAAAGCCCTCTCCTTCTGCCAAACGCCAGGTGATAGAGCAACAGGCTGCCACGGCTGGTATACCTACAAGGGGATACACTCTGTGGGTGAAACTACAGAGATAAAAGGACTGCTCTCTTACAAGACTAAAAGGAAACAGTGCCAGAGACTTTTATACAAAGACATTGTGGTGCAACCAGCAAACCTGGAGCTGTGCATCCACCCTGCATCCTTTGCCAAAGAACCTTGGCCAAGGGACCTTGATACCAGTGATACCGGCCGGTGTCACACCGCTATGTGGACATGGACTCTTGCATTGTTTGAGAATGTGATGTTATCTTTGTTATGCATTGCACATATGTTCCACATATTCCAGTTATATAGTGGTATCTCCAGATACCAGACGGGGAGTGTCATGGAACAAGAATCACATTCCTGCCCGACCCCCCTTCTGCTTGTCAGCTCCTTAAGTTCAGCTGCAGGCATTGGTTCCACATACACACACTGTGCCTGTGTAACATGCAACAATGTTGCATTTCTTGCCTCTGAGCACGTAATCAGTGAACTGCTACTGCAGCTTCTCCAGTCCTCCCAGTTAATGGACTTTCCCATGTTCTCCCCTGTCTTTTGCTGACAGTTAGTGCAGTCCCACTCAACCTTTAGTGTGACCCCTGCCCCTCACTTCCTTTTGCACCCTAGATTACAGTGAGTACAGACCTGTCTGCATCCACCCCTGGTAAGGCCTTTCTCTCTTACCATAGTCTAACCCCATAGAAGCATCCCACATAGAGAAGCACTCTCTGCCTACACTACACCCACAAGTTCCTGTGTTTTCTAATCCAGCAATAAAATTAAGAAAGACATTAAGGACTTGTCATGCTTTGGAAGAGGGAGGACATGAGTTGAGCTTACTGGAATCATTCATACATCATTCGTGACCCTGGTTCCAGGAAAGTAATAGTAGGAGTAGAAATTTGGGTAGTTGTTTGCAAGTTGTAAATTTGTGGTGTTTTCCATTAGAGTGAGCAGTGGTTGGTGTGCTGGTTTTTAGAGTTCTCCACCAACATTCAGTAGATAGTGCAAGGCTTTTGAGTAGTCCAGGGTGTATGGTGATGTTGGGTGTGGGCCAGGATGGAGGAGTTTGTAGTGGATAGAGAGAGTAACATCTCCATGAGGCCAGGAGAAAGAAAAAAGTTAAAATACATAGCAGGTTCATGATGCCCGAGGTAGGCAGTGCTGCAAGGAGCTGTTGTGACCAGAATGAGTGTGAGCAGACTAACAGCAGGTGTGTGCCTGTTCCTTGTCAAATGTTTAGCTGTATTGCAATGCTAGAGTCAGTTCAGGGTTTCAGTGTATTGTGCAGTCAGTTTTGGGAGAGACTGCAGTAAATAAGTTGTAAAGGGGTGGGGGGTTGAAATAGGCAGGTTAGCAAGCATGGGATCATAGTGTGATCTGAATAGCTTACCGTTTGTTGTCTTGAGTTAAAGAGTTTGCAGAAAGAAGCAGTCCCCAGTCACTTCTAGTCAAACTGTAGTCTAACTGTATTTATCACTTAAAAACCTCACTTTAAATGCTTCACTGTCTAATGCCTAATGCAGTTCCTTATGCAGATCTTATACAGTACATGAGCTGTACAGACCTCACAAGTGTTTCATGACTCTGAAGTGCATAACATTAAAATTGGAGCTACAGTACTAGACCATTGCTATACAGTATATCATAGCAATATTAAAATCAAATATTTGCATTTTTGTTAACAAGCTAGGGGCAGATTGCAGAGATTAAATCTTTACCAATTTATTTTACTGCAACAGTATAAATATCTTCCTTTTCATTTAAGTATGAGGAAAGTTGTAATGCTCTAAAGAACATAATTCTTAAAATACTGTAGCTTATACTGTTTAATGAAGCTAGCAGGGATAATTTAAGCTGTATTTAAAGTTGTGCTTGTGCCATAAACTGTATGATAACCACTTTGAAAAGCACAAATGCAATGGTGGACTCATGATTCAAAATTATTTTAATATGATGATGTTAAATATTTTTAAGAAAATACCCACAGGTAGCTTCAATATTTTCCAATATGCCAACTACAAAAACTCATGTTGGTTCATTAAAAGTATCACAATAGCATGACAGATTACAATATGCTACAAACCTAGATTTTACGCATTACTGTAAGTCATCATATTAGGCACTTTGTAAAACAAAATACTTTTTTAGTAAAGATAATTTATCAGCATTTCTGTCCCCAAAACAATAGAGTTTTATTTAGGGAAATCTGTGATCAGTTTTCCAAACTACTTTCTTGTGGCACAACTATAAAAAAGTAATTATTAATAGAATAAATTATAGTGTGCAAAGCTTTTGAAATTTCATTTGTTTCTTCTTCAAGTATATAGAGAAATCTTATGGTGGGCCATTAAAATGTTTCACAACCTACAATTAATGAACCTTTCTCCAGGACCAATACGTCTACTAGAACTTTGAATGACAACTATAACAATTGTGACAAACGCCCCTCTTTTGTAGTGCTGACGTCTGTCTGGGTTCTTCCCGACACAGTCTTCTAGGGTTAATTATACAACAAACAGGATCATGCAAAGTATTGTGCTGCTTAACTCAGGCTTCTGCCTGCTTTATTTTCATCCAAGTAAGGTACTGCAGCTTTAACATGTGTAGGTTAGAGGTACTCAGATACTTTCATTCAGCAGTTCACTCATTTCATTGTTACAGTATTTCCCACACTGTTATTTCAAGAAATAAAACCAAAATCATATAAGCAAATCCTATCCCTTTCAGGGATCTAACTACACATCAGAATCAGTCTCTCTAACAGCTGCTGGCCAACTAAACTGGTTCCCCAGCTTAAAACAATGCTCTCTCATTTAGGGACACAAGATACAGCACAGTCTTTTAGCAACAGCAGTAATCATTTGTTTTGTCTTATCTGTTCGTGGGGTCCAGGCAAATCCTCTGGTACTGTCATACGTGGAGAGGCCGTCAACCTCGACACTGGATGCAGGAGAGCAGCGACACCCCCAGCCCCCAGGCTCCAAGGAGAGAGAGAGAAATGCAAAACCTCTCTGCTCTAAATACCTGTGCATGTGATTAGAAGGTGAGGGAGAACTAGAGCCATTGTAATCTGTGGTCTGGATTTTCCATCCAGCTGCCTGAGTTAATGGGAAGCTGTGGAACGGATCATTTTTAGCTATTCCTGCACTTTCTGCTCTAAAATGGGGCAGAAAGCTGCCTAACATCTTTGGACTATGTCACATATCCCCCTCCCCAGCTCACACCTACTGGGGTGAGCGGCCATGGACCTCACTGGGGTGAGCGTCCTACCTGAAATACTTGAGCTAACTCCTCAGTACAACATTAAGTATTCACATGATACGAATATGAACTTCATTATAAATTTACCAACCGAAAAGGGCATTTTTTTTTTTTTTTCCATATTGTAAGCTACCAATATTTTTTCTCTTATACTACAGCCTTGTAATCTTAAGGGCCATCAACCCTGTATATTAATTTGTAGTTTAGCTACATTTTCAACACAGAGAACCAATATAACATTGTAATATTGACAAAATGCTTATTTGCATAGTTAAGTGTCCGTGACATAGTCCACACGTGTAATAAAAAAAATAAAATCGGTCAGTTCCCCCAAACTTTTTTTTTTTTTTTTTTTTTTTTTTTTTTTTGACTTCCAGTCTATTGCATCCTTTGATTTTATTTCATAGTCCGCTGCAACCTGCAAATGACTGGACTGTTTCTTTAGCTTCTGATGAGAACCTTGGACCAGATTCTCCTTGGCTCCACAGTGTGGTCCAGATTGGTGAGATATGGAACTATTCAGGCGCCGTGTTAACCTTCGTTGTTTTTTCTTTTCAATCTTTGATTTCCCTTTTGTGGCCATTACCAGGCCTTTGGGTTTTGGAGACCTAGTTGCCTCTGTACAAACGTAGTCCATATTAACCATGTCATCAGGATCTGTCAACAAGTTTGTGTTTTCAGGAAATGCCACCCACTTGGCTAAAACATCTTCTGTGTTGTCCTGGGTGTGTCCACTAGTTTGATAATCTTCTGGACAACGTAAATGAAATTGAGGATCTGGATTTTTGAATTCCAGATCAGGGAGTATATTCTCAGGAGGGTGCCTATCTGTTTCTGGAATAACAGCAGCACAATCAAAGTCAATTCTTTCTCCTTCCTCTTTGTCATCAGTGAGGGCATTGAGTTTACGTTCCCTGGTCTCCTTTTGTGACCGTGTCTCTTTTAGCCTTGGAATCTCTTTCTCCAACTTCATCTTTATAGCAAATCGTAATATTGCAACAGCATTGAAGATACACGTATAGGAACGTACAGCTTGCTTGGTTAGGAGGTAGGATTGATAGCCCGACTGAACCACTTTAGCCGCTTCTCCCATGTCCGTCATCTGTTTCAGAGCGAGGTTTAACTCTGTTTCATTTTCTCTATTCTTGACCTGCAGCTGCAGGTGCTCCTTCCGGGTCTTGTCCAGCTCCAGCTGCAGCCGGGCCCCCTCATTTGCCGTGTGGTCCAGCTGTTTGTAGGTATCGGCCATCTCGCTTTTATAGCGCAGTGTCAGGCAAACCACCTGACGGACGGACACCTCCTCTCTCTTGGCGCACTGTATCTCGCGCTCAGCCATCTGCTTCTGCAGCTCTTCAACCTGATCGTGCCAGACCTCCCTCAGGGTCTTCACCTCTTTCTGGTGCTTGCTCTGGGTTTGCATCAGCGCCTCCATTTTTTGGAGCTCTGCAGTTTGTGTCGCCTGGATCGCCGCTGATTCTGTATTCTGCAGTGCTTCCTGCATTTCTAACTTTTCCTGGATCAATTGCTTCTCCCCTTTTCCTGCTTGGTGAAGCTTCTCATCACCTTCACTGATCTGGTCAGTCAAGTCTGAATTTTTCTGTGTCAGACTTACATTCTCTCTTTTTACAGTCTCTAAATTACTCAGGGTATTCTCATAGGTTTTCTTCAATGTACACAGCTCTGTGCTGCGAGCGTAGACCTCATGGCGTGAGAGTTCCAGCTCTGCTTTAAGCGCGCTAGCCTCTTGCCGAGAAACCCCCAACTCTGTGATGAAGTTTTGCACATCTTTCTGGGACATCTCATAGCATAGTTTCCAGTCAGTTCTTGTTTTCTTTGATTCGCTTGGCTCTCTGCCTATGATGGTAGCAGTAGCCTTTGTCATCTCTAGGCGTGTCGTCATTCCTGGGACGATTGCGCCAGGCCCTATGGGCTGTTGCTCATCTCGGCGCCTTTCTGACGCATGTCCTGACAGTGCAGGTTCAAGTGGCTCGGTCACTTCCCCTGTGACTTGAGGAACAGTTTTCTTTCTTTTTGCTTTATTAGCTCCAGAGATATCAGTGGTCCTGGGCACACACTCACTGTTATCAGCTTCCACATCTTGCTTGCACTCACAGGGCGTTGCTTGCTTTTGCAGCTGTTTGTCTTTGAAAATTTTGGGGCACACATCTTCCATGTGACCTACTTCACGACAGGCCCAGCATACTAAATTCATCTGTGGGTACGGCTCTCCTCCAGGGTCGTGATCATAGTATGGCCTGAAGGGACACTGTTTTGTATGGTTACGTACATTACACAACAAACATTTCACGTCGGCCATTTTAGAAACCCGGCAGGGACAATTTGCTAGCTGCAATTTCACTCACTTCAGCAGCTTACATACAGCACTTGCTAGCTGCAAATTCACTCACTTCAGCAAAAGGCATTAGCTTTACAAACAGCACTTGCTAGATGCAATTTTTTTTTTTTTTTTTCAGCAAAACATTTTGGTTTTCTGTTTGGGTTCAGGGTGCTATTGCATCCACACTTCGCACATTCTCTGTGTATGCTAGAAGCACAACTGATATACACAGTGGGACAGACTTCACTCATAGCATCTGTACTTTAGTTCAGCTCGGCGGCCATTTTAAACCCCCGCATTTATTTGCAAACCCACAGACTTTTTTTTAGTGTCTGCCCGCATTCTCCACCATATGTGACAAACGCCCCTCTTTTGTAGTGCTGACGTCTGTCTGGGTTCTTCCCGACACAGTCTTCTAGGGTTAATTATACAACAAACAGGATCATGCAAAGTATTGTGCTGCTTAACTCAGGCTTCTGCCTGCTTTATTTTCATCCAAGTAAGGTACTGCAGCTTTAACATGTGTAGGTTAGAGGTACTCAGATACTTTCATTCAGCAGTTCACTCATTTCATTGTTACAGTATTTCCCACACTGTTATTTCAAGAAATAAAACCAAAATCATATAAGCAAATCCTATCCCTTTCAGGGATCTAACTACACATCAGAATCAGTCTCTCTAACAGCTGCTGGCCAACTAAACTGGTTCCCCAGCTTAAAACAATGCTCTCTCATTTAGGGACACAAGATACAGCACAGTCTTTTAGCAACAGCAGTAATCATTTGTTTTGTCTTATCTGTTCGTGGGGTCCAGGCAAATCCTCTGGTACTGTCATACGTGGAGAGGCCGTCAACCTCGACACTGGATGCAGGAGAGCAGCGACACCCCCAGCCCCCAGGCTCCAAGGAGAGAGAGAGAAATGCAAAACCTCTCTGCTCTAAATACCTGTGCATGTGATTAGAAGGTGAGGGAGAACTAGAGCCATTGTAATCTGTGGTCTGGATTTTCCATCCAGCTGCCTGAGTTAATGGGAAGCTGTGGAACGGATCATTTTTAGCTATTCCTGCACTTTCTGCTCTAAAATGGGGCAGAAAGCTGCCTAACATCTTTGGACTATGTCACATATCCCCCTCCCCAGCTCACACCTACTGGGGTGAGCGGCCATGGACCTCACTGGGGTGAGCGTCCTACCTGAAATACTTGAGCTAACTCCTCAGTACAACATTAAGTATTCACATGATACGAATATGAACTTCATTATAAATTTACCAACCGAAAAGGGCATTTTTTTTTTTTTTTCCATATTGTAAGCTACCAATATTTTTTCTCTTATACTACAGCCTTGTAATCTTAAGGGCCATCAACCCTGTATATTAATTTGTAGTTTAGCTACATTTTCAACACAGAGAACCAATATAACATTGTAATATTGACAAAATGCTTATTTGCATAGTTAAGTGTCCGTGACATAGTCCACACGTGTAATAAAAAAAATAAAATCGGTCAGTTCCCCCAAACTTTTTTTTTTTTTTTTTTTTTTTTTTTTTTTTGACTTCCAGTCTATTGCATCCTTTGATTTTATTTCATAGTCCGCTGCAACCTGCAAATGACTGGACTGTTTCTTTAGCTTCTGATGAGAACCTTGGACCAGATTCTCCTTGGCTCCACAGTGTGGTCCAGATTGGTGAGATATGGAACTATTCAGGCGCCGTGTTAACCTTCGTTGTTTTTTCTTTTCAATCTTTGATTTCCCTTTTGTGGCCATTACCAGGCCTTTGGGTTTTGGAGACCTAGTTGCCTCTGTACAAACGTAGTCCATATTAACCATGTCATCAGGATCTGTCAACAAGTTTGTGTTTTCAGGAAATGCCACCCACTTGGCTAAAACATCTTCTGTGTTGTCCTGGGTGTGTCCACTAGTTTGATAATCTTCTGGACAACGTAAATGAAATTGAGGATCTGGATTTTTGAATTCCAGATCAGGGAGTATATTCTCAGGAGGGTGCCTATCTGTTTCTGGAATAACAGCAGCACAATCAAAGTCAATTCTTTCTCCTTCCTCTTTGTCATCAGTGAGGGCATTGAGTTTACGTTCCCTGGTCTCCTTTTGTGACCGTGTCTCTTTTAGCCTTGGAATCTCTTTCTCCAACTTCATCTTTATAGCAAATCGTAATATTGCAACAGCATTGAAGATACACGTATAGGAACGTACAGCTTGCTTGGTTAGGAGGTAGGATTGATAGCCCGACTGAACCACTTTAGCCGCTTCTCCCATGTCCGTCATCTGTTTCAGAGCGAGGTTTAACTCTGTTTCATTTTCTCTATTCTTGACCTGCAGCTGCAGGTGCTCCTTCCGGGTCTTGTCCAGCTCCAGCTGCAGCCGGGCCCCCTCATTTGCCGTGTGGTCCAGCTGTTTGTAGGTATCGGCCATCTCGCTTTTATAGCGCAGTGTCAGGCAAACCACCTGACGGACGGACACCTCCTCTCTCTTGGCGCACTGTATCTCGCGCTCAGCCATCTGCTTCTGCAGCTCTTCAACCTGATCGTGCCAGACCTCCCTCAGGGTCTTCACCTCTTTCTGGTGCTTGCTCTGGGTTTGCATCAGCGCCTCCATTTTTTGGAGCTCTGCAGTTTGTGTCGCCTGGATCGCCGCTGATTCTGTATTCTGCAGTGCTTCCTGCATTTCTAACTTTTCCTGGATCAATTGCTTCTCCCCTTTTCCTGCTTGGTGAAGCTTCTCATCACCTTCACTGATCTGGTCAGTCAAGTCTGAATTTTTCTGTGTCAGACTTACATTCTCTCTTTTTACAGTCTCTAAATTACTCAGGGTATTCTCATAGGTTTTCTTCAATGTACACAGCTCTGTGCTGCGAGCGTAGACCTCATGGCGTGAGAGTTCCAGCTCTGCTTTAAGCGCGCTAGCCTCTTGCCGAGAAACCCCCAACTCTGTGATGAAGTTTTGCACATCTTTCTGGGACATCTCATAGCATAGTTTCCAGTCAGTTCTTGTTTTCTTTGATTCGCTTGGCTCTCTGCCTATGATGGTAGCAGTAGCCTTTGTCATCTCTAGGCGTGTCGTCATTCCTGGGACGATTGCGCCAGGCCCTATGGGCTGTTGCTCATCTCGGCGCCTTTCTGACGCATGTCCTGACAGTGCAGGTTCAAGTGGCTCGGTCACTTCCCCTGTGACTTGAGGAACAGTTTTCTTTCTTTTTGCTTTATTAGCTCCAGAGATATCAGTGGTCCTGGGCACACACTCACTGTTATCAGCTTCCACATCTTGCTTGCACTCACAGGGCGTTGCTTGCTTTTGCAGCTGTTTGTCTTTGAAAATTTTGGGGCACACATCTTCCATGTGACCTACTTCACGACAGGCCCAGCATACTAAATTCATCTGTGGGTACGGCTCTCCTCCAGGGTCGTGATCATAGTATGGCCTGAAGGGACACTGTTTTGTATGGTTACGTACATTACACAACAAACATTTCACGTCGGCCATTTTAGAAACCCGGCAGGGACAATTTGCTAGCTGCAATTTCACTCACTTCAGCAGCTTACATACAGCACTTGCTAGCTGCAAATTCACTCACTTCAGCAAAAGGCATTAGCTTTACAAACAGCACTTGCTAGATGCAATTTTTTTTTTTTTTTTTCAGCAAAACATTTTGGTTTTCTGTTTGGGTTCAGGGTGCTATTGCATCCACACTTCGCACATTCTCTGTGTATGCTAGAAGCACAACTGATATACACAGTGGGACAGACTTCACTCATAGCATCTGTACTTTAGTTCAGCTCGGCGGCCATTTTAAACCCCCGCATTTATTTGCAAACCCACAGACTTTTTTTTAGTGTCTGCCCGCATTCTCCACCATATGTGACAAACGCCCCTCTTTTGTAGTGCTGACGTCTGTCTGGGTTCTTCCCGACACAGTCTTCTAGGGTTAATTATACAACAAACAGGATCATGCAAAGTATTGTGCTGCTTAACTCAGGCTTCTGCCTGCTTTATTTTCATCCAAGTAAGGTACTGCAGCTTTAACATGTGTAGGTTAGAGGTACTCAGATACTTTCATTCAGCAGTTCACTCATTTCATTGTTACAGTATTTCCCACACTGTTATTTCAAGAAATAAAACCAAAATCATATAAGCAAATCCTATCCCTTTCAGGGATCTAACTACACATCAGAATCAGTCTCTCTAACAGCTGCTGGCCAACTAAACTGGTTCCCCAGCTTAAAACAATGCTCTCTCATTTAGGGACACAAGATACAGCACAGTCTTTTAGCAACAGCAGTAATCATTTGTTTTGTCTTATCTGTTCGTGGGGTCCAGGCAAATCCTCTGGTACTGTCATACGTGGAGAGGCCGTCAACCTCGACACTGGATGCAGGAGAGCAGCGACACCCCCAGCCCCCAGGCTCCAAGGAGAGAGAGAGAAATGCAAAACCTCTCTGCTCTAAATACCTGTGCATGTGATTAGAAGGTGAGGGAGAACTAGAGCCATTGTAATCTGTGGTCTGGATTTTCCATCCAGCTGCCTGAGTTAATGGGAAGCTGTGGAACGGATCATTTTTAGCTATTCCTGCACTTTCTGCTCTAAAATGGGGCAGAAAGCTGCCTAACATCTTTGGACTATGTCACACAATATTCTTGCTTTCGTTAAAAAAAAAAAAAACAACTATTGCATTTTCCCATTGCACCTTAAAAGTATTCAACATACAGATTTGTGGGACTGAGGACACAATGCAAATATTTTCACTAACATTCCTTTGCTGTGATAATACTGTGTGTGTATATATATATATACATACAGGTCCCACTGGGGGACCGAAACGTCGTTTTTTTGTGTATCTTTTTCAATACAAAGAACTTGTGATCAACTTACTTGTGTGCTGTCCCTTGATGTCGTGCTTCAACCGGTATCGTATGGTATATATATATATATATATATATATATATATATATATATATATATATATATATATATATACACACATACATGTGACATATACTCCCAAGTAATATTTTTACATGCTATACGATGGAGGGTTTTTAAAAGGTGGTTTAAAAGCTGTGTTTAAAGCAGCAAGCATTGACTTAAGGGTTTTTCCATGTAATAATGGACATGAGACAAAAGGTGGCACTGTGTGCTAATTTGTATGTAATTTCCCAGAATCCCTTGCTTCAGTGGAAGCACTGTATGCTAGGTGATAATGGCAAAAAGCAGGGTTGCAGACTTGCCTAAGACATGTGAATATGCTCACAAGTAATATTTTTACATGATATAGTCAGATATATAGATATAGATATACTGTAGATATAGATATAGTCACACATCTAAAGGATAGAGACGCTTTACTTTAAATAGTACTTTTTTTTGGAATATATATTTTTATACTTTCCCTATAATAGAGGTTGAATTTGAAAGTTAATAAACATTGTGTATAAATGAGAATCTCAATGTATGAAAGATTTACTGAAATATGTCTACACACAGTTTGGGTGGTTATGTATTACAGTCTCCTGACTGTACCAATGGGGTGAGACTGGAGAAAAATAACTCCCCCAGTATATTAATTTAAAAAAATGTCTTCCTATAGGACCTTTTTCTTTGATAAATCTGGTGCAGTTGTTTTCTCCAATTTTGCCCTGGTTTTGCAGTCAAGAGACTTTCATACAAAACCCTCATTGTTATATGTGGCTGCCTACACAGTACGTCACTTTTCAAAATACATTTATTTGAGCTCAATGGCTGGTCATACAACTTGCCGTCATATCTGATATTTGACAGAAATATGCAGAAGATTTGCTTTCTGTTTTTTTAATGTTTTTTACGTAAATGTTTTATTAATAAACAATGGCTTCATTAATTTGAATGTGAACTGTCATCATTTGAAGAATATGTAATATTGAGCTGTTAAAGTTAAAAATGCTACTTAATTAAAAATATGGAAAAAAAATTATATTTGCTTTTACATTAAACATCAAAAGCAGGTGCAGGTATTTTGACAGCTTATATGCAGTAGTATTACAATTGTATGTAAAAACATGATTTTGAAAAAAAATCATGCTTGCACCCATCAGCTTACCATAAATAGACCCTGACTTTGAGCTCTTGGTAACCTTAAAATAAATCCTCATCTGCATGAATACATATTGACATATGTTTATTTAGCACCCCGTTGGGAACACTCCTTTAAGCAAGGGCACTAAAGGGGTGTGGGTAACTACAGTACAATTTTATCGTCCCTATGTATCACATAGTGTGGAGTTGCTGGCAGAAACCTAGCAACACCAACATTCTAAAAGGTGCCTAGTGATGTCACTAAGTAAATATACTTTGTAGAAGCCAAACCTTTCCCTTAGTAGTCATAGTGACTAGCGATGTCACTATGGGGTATATAAAAATATTATAGTTCAGATTCCAGGAGGAGTAAATGGATAGGACAGTGTTCCAAATTTGGTGCTACTTTTTTCATACAATCGTTATTTAACTTGTTTGCAGATCCCAGGAGTAGACCAAGATGGGGCATATCAATGTAAATCATGTAAGTCCTGTTAGTCTGTGTTAAAATCACTTTGCTATTTTTCAGCTAGGGAAATACTACTTTTAAAGATAGGGCCCCTCTATATGGCTCTGATCGTGTTCCACCCACCAGAGGGAATGGAAAGGTAGGATAGGAAAGTAGGTTCCTTAAGCAAGGGCCTTAGAGTATTACCTTCGAATTACAAGGGGATAGGAATTTCCTTGGTTCTCTCAGAAGTAATAGGGTGGAATCTGTCATGCAAGAGGGCAACCTGCCTAGGGATTCCAGTGATGTGGGAACAGCCATCATTCAAGTAATGGAGTGTAACTTTACAATACTACAAAGTGCCAGAGATGTGCCTCTTTGGGGAATGCTGCCTGAGCACCCCTAAGAAAGCAGTTTATATGTGTTCCCGTAAATAAAGTTTTAAAAAAAAGTTACTGATGTCCTCTATCTGTTTCTTCAAGTGCTTACCATACCAGCTATGCACGAAATCCAGCACCCTGAGGGACAAGGTAAATAAGAGACCCTGAGTACCACCTAAATAGACAGTGAATCAATTTGGAGTGGCCCTCTTCTGTTGGCCAGGGGTAATAAGTGTTACGTTTATATTATTCCACTTTCTGTATGGCAGAGTTTATAATGTTTCCAACCTTCCAAAACAGCATTGTAGAAGACAAGTGCAATGATATAACTAGGGAGATGTTGTTAAGGGAAAATAAATATTTGCTTTTATTTAGCCCGCAGATTTAGACAGTACAGCTTCAGGTCAGGATCCAAAACAAATAAAACATGCCTATCCCTTTGTAAGGGCTAACTCAACTTCCCAGTCCCTATCTGCAGGGCTGGGAGTCTAGGTCTCTTACCAACCTCTTACCTCAAAGTCCAAAGAGGTATCTGTAGGCAGGGTGCTCTTTACAGTAAATAAGTACGGGTCTGGGGTGGTGTCCATGGGGTGCACCCTCTGTTGGGTTCCCGAGTCCGTTGCATCCTGGAATAGAGGGTCTGGTTCCCTGGGATCACTCTGGCGACAGACACTTCCTCAGTGCTAGAAAAATCTGTTCCTGGGGAACTCTCTGGCAGCACAGTCCCTCTGTGCTCAAGAGACCCATGAAGTTTGTGTAGCAAATGTTTAAACCTGGTTGATGAACCAGGTGGAGACTGGCTAATTGAGAGGTTTTATGTGTTCTGCCGTTTTAATATGGGGAAAGTCCCTGTCACAAGTATAATGAGCCATAGCAGAATACAAGTGCTAAACATCACACATTTTATTTGGTTGTCTTGATTTTTTAGTAAACTTCATAGTCCCAATTTGTCCTAGTCACAACTCCAACAATGTTCTGAATTGTCCCTAATGGTGATGCAGCAGCAGAGTTCTGATCATGTACTTGTTGCTTTGTTTCGGTAAGAAATGCAGATCCAGAAAAATAAAGAGGGGGCACTGAATCTGAAGATAGTGAGGTGGATATACTTTTACCCCTGTGGAGCATGATTATTTTATTTTGGTTTTAAGTGGGACTAGCTATAAATAATTTTTTCAAATCCAAAATACTTAGTGAAAACTGGTGCTTGGGAAGTCATATGGCTCTAGCAGTACAGCTGTTACTGTTTAATAATTATGTGTAGCCATGCCATCTATGGTTCAGTCTGTCCTCACTGGCATAGGGAAAAATGTGTGGTGCTCTCAAGACAATCCGTAGTAAGGAGAAGTATATAGGCATATATGGAAGACAACCCTCTAAAGCTAATGTGCTAAAAATGACCCAAAGGGTGCAGCCCGGTTGACATAAATCCCACAAGGCAAGGCAGTAAGGATAATATCAATAGCACCTGCCGGTGACCGGTAGATGAAACACCCTTTGCTGGCAGACAAAATCAATGTAGACAGCCTGGAATAAAACTCACTTGGGAATCTTTGTCCACCATAAACAGCAAGCCCAGTAGATCCAGTGTCTGAGGGTTGAATGTGCCTCCGTTTGTGGTAATCTTCATGCAGAAATGGAGGGGAAAAAAACGAAGCACTATATCCAGCGCTAGATGCAGCAATAAAACCAACAGGAGTACGTTCCCAATAAAAAGCTATTTAATGAATCAAAAAAAGTTACAAAGCACACCAATGCGTTTCGGACCTCTACAGTCCTTTATCAAGGTGAATACAAGAATTACATACAAAGTGCAATTTATACATACCACTAGATCGCATGGGCCAGTTACAGTGACTTCCGGGTACGTCACATGGTGCGGGAGCGTGACCCATGACCCGTGACGTAACCCCGTCAAACCACGCGCCGTACTGCATAATCAATAACCAAGTGCGACGTCACTGCGCGCAAGGGCCAGGGAAGCAAGGTCTGCGTGTCAAACCCAACACACCCACAGGCAATGCACCCTGGTCCCTGTTGTACGCAGCGCATGACGTCACCCCGTCGATCGACATGTGACCAGCACGGTCCTAATGCATTGTGCTGCTAAGCAACTGGACCCCATGCGACTAATGGTGATTAAAACATGAAACAAAAAAAAACTTTATTGAAAATACACAAAAGCACTCCCAATAGTAGAATGCATGGACATGATAAAAACTAATTAAACAAATGAATACAGCAAAATTTTAAAACAAACATGAAATATAAACCTAAGATATAAGATATCCATAGATCCTCTTTGTAAATTGTATAATATTGTAAGGGTATCAAAGGAACATTTATATACAAAATAGATAATGAAATGATGAAATAGCATCTAATCACATATAATATAATATAAATTAGTTCCATAACCAAAGAAAAATGAACAGAGACCGAAATATAGTGTTTAGTTAATCAGATTAATACATATACTAATAGGCATATTCCATGTACAACTGCCTGTTTCTTACAATATAAATATATTTCTCATCGGTTTATCATATGTAAAGAAATAAATGATGAATTTACACATAGTCAAGTATCAAAAAGAAGAGACCCAATATCCCAGTCTGAATTTAGACCATGGGGGATGCGAGTTTGTAAAGTAAATATCCAATACAGGCATACCCCGCATTAACGTACGCAATGGGACCGGAGCATGTATGTAAAGCGAAAATGTACTTAAAGTGAAGCACTACCTTTTCCCACTTATCGATGCATGTACTGTACTCCAATCGTTATACACGTGCATAACTGATGTAAATAACGCATTTGTAACAGGCTCTATAGTCTCTCTACTTGCGCACAGCTTCGGTACAGGTAGGGAGCCGGTATTGCTGTTCAGGACGTGATGACAGGCGCATGCGTGAGCTGCCGTTTTCCTATTGGGCGATATGTACTTACTCGCGAGTGTACTTAAACTGAGTGTCCATAAACCGGGGTATGCCTGTATAGTTCTTTTCTATTTAGGATATTTAATCTGTTGCCACCTCTGATGGGACTAGGTACATGTTCAATACCCAAGAAAGACATATTTTTTGAATCACCCATATTACAATGGCTAAAATGTTGGGATACAGGATGGTTTATATCTTTTTTAATAATCAGCCTTAGATGTTCGAGTATGCGAACTTTCAGATTTCTAATAGTCCTCCCTACGTACTGTTTCCCACAGCCGCAGCTTAACAAATACACTACGTAAGTGGTGTCACAATTGATAAATGAATTTATGTAATATTTTTTACCAGTTTTATGGGAAAAAAAATCTTTTTTACTATCCATATGTTTGCAAATTTTGCATTTTGAGCATGTATAACTACCCTTAGGATGTGTTGTTACAGGAGTTTTTTTAGATGAAAATAAACTACTGGATACATAGTTAGCAATTGTTTTTGCTTTACTGAAGACTATGTTGGGTCCCTCCTCATATACAGAATGTAAAATGGGATCTGCTGCTAATACTCCCCAATGTTTCCTGATTATTTCTCCAATCTTTTTTGATTGATTATTATGTTGGGTAACAAAATATGGGGAGTGAGAATGCAGTTTAGATGTTTTATTGTTATTTAACCTGCCTAATAAGACAGATCTATTCAAATTCATCACTTCCCTAAAGGTTTTATTGAGATCACTTCTTAAATAACCTCTGGTTTCAAAACGCTCCATCAGATCTTTTGATTGCTTAATGAAGTCTTTTCATTTGTACAGATCCTTCTCAACCTAATGAGTTGGTTTTTTGGTATTCCTTTAATCAAAGATTTGGGGTGGCAGCTATCAGCTCGCAAAAATGTGTTTCGTGAATTTTCTTTGCGATACACCGTGGTAATAATATTCTTATGCATATCAACAGAAAGTAATAAATCTAAAAAGTGAATGTGATGAAAATTGTAGTTTGTGGTAAATTTTTAAATTAAATTCATTATTGTTTAGATAAGCAGTGAACAAAATAAGAGAATGTGTATCCCCATGCCAAATAAAAATAAGGTCGTCAATATAACGCCTATAAAAAGTGATAAAGTGTCTATAAGGATTCTTATCTCCAAACACGTGGACCGATTCCCACCAACCTAAAAAAAGGTTTGAGTAGGATGGGGCAAAACTAGTGCCCATCGCGGTACCACGTGTTTGGAGATAAAAATCACCAGCAAACATGAAATAATTGTGTGTTAACAAAAATCGAATAGCATTTAAAATAAAAGTGCTCTGTGCAGGTGAAAGATCAGATTGTTGTAAATAAAACCTGACAGCTGCCAACCCATGATTGTGTAATATGACTGTGTACAATGATGTAATATCAAGACTTAACCATATGAAATTAGTTTCCCATCTGATGGAGTCAAGTTGAACCATGAGGTCACCACTATCTTTAATATATGATGGCAATGATTGCACGATGGTCTGCAGAAAATGATCTACATATTTGGAAACACCATCTCCCAAAGATCCAATACTAGAGACTATTGGTCTCCCAGGTGGGTTGACCAAAGTCTTGTGGATCTTTGGGAGATGGTGAAAAATAGGGATGATCGGGTAGGGATGAAACAGAAATTGCAGGTCTCTTTCATCAAGGCAATGAAAGGCAGGAATGCGGCGCCACTGCACATGACAGACTGTAGAAACTCCCGGATGATCTTCAATAAACTTTATTGCACAATACACATAGGGCTACACCACGATCTTCCCCTCTACGCGTTTCACCCTCTCAGATAGGGCTTCGTCTCGGAGTGAGGAGACGTGGTGTTAGCCTGGAATTTAAACATTAAAAAGCCCGCGAAAACGGGTAAAAATATTAACCCCTTCATGTAAAAATTGCCAAAAGAGGCACCAGCATGTCCCATCAGCATATAATTGCACAATACATAGGGATATCATAAGAGCCAACTAAATACATTGATTATTTCATTATTTCAATATTGGCTCATCTTGTTACTGGACAATGGCATGAAGGTATCTTAAAAATTGCTGACAACATCTCAAAATAATACTGTCCCCCTGAGGTGATATTTAATTATCAAGTATATCATCAAATCATGCAAAGATATACATTACACATACTTAATCCTCATTAATGAAGGTTAAATTAATAATTAATACTGATCACTACAAGTGATACATTCTTTCAGGGAAAACAGCATAGAAAAAGGTGAGGAGAGGGGGGGGGGAGGGGAGGGGAGTGGGAGGAGGGAGTGGCATGGAATGGGGGAGGTGAGTAAATGCTGGATGGGGGAAGGGGAAGGGGGGTGAAAGAGGGGGAGGGAGGGGGGGGACAGGGGGGTGAAAGAAGGGGGGGGACAAGGAGACGGGGACTCAAAAAAATGGAGGCGGCAAAGGAGGAAAACAGATCCAGAGTTACGTTACACATCATCTGTAACCCAAAACACTAAATGCTCATCATTGGAACCTAATTTATAAAAGGACAAAGCAGATTCCCATGCTCTAAAAAGAGCATATCATAACATCTTTATAAAAAAAACTCTGCAGGTCCCATTCGACATTCAGTCCATTGGGTTGTAGAGTGCTCAATGCAAAAATCCAATGAGCCTCTCGCTGATGCAAGATTTTTACCCTATCTCCACCACGGGGGGGTAATGGAATATGCTCAATGGCTGTACATTGCAGAGCCTCCACTCAACCCAATGGACATGTGTTAAAATGTTAAGAAACCGGATGCAACATATCGTGGTTCCGTATAAGTCTTAGATGCTCTAAGATATGAATCTTGAGCACTCTACTGGTTAAACCCACGTATTGTTTGTTGCATCCGCATTTCCTAGCCTATTATGTAGCACTCGATACTGAGAGAGATATGCTAATTAATATGGATAATTGTCAGTCTGGCCAGAGTATACCATCCGAGAACACTGATGCGCCTTTTTTTATTACAAATTACAGCGAACAAGCCAATGCTATTAAAATGATTATTCGTAAACATTGGGCTACGTTAGCTTTAGACCCCTTGTTAGGTAAAATGGTCTGCACTGGCCCGCGGGTAGTCTTCCGTAAAGCGGCTACACTGGGGAATTTTTTATCACCTAGCATGGTACAATTAAAGAATCATAAGAAAAATAGATTGTCTTTATTTCCTAGGCTACTGGGTTCATTTAAATGCGGTCACTGTAAAATATGCCCAAATATGAGTAAAGCAACACACTTCACCAACCGTGATGAAACACGCAGATTCAAAATTAAATCTTTTATGTCTTGTCAGACCAATTTTGTGGTTTATCTATTGAAATGCGGATGCAACAAACAATACGTGGGTTTAATCAGTAGAGTGCTCAAGATTCGTATCTTAGAGCATCTAAGACTTATACGGAACCACGATATGTTGCATCCGGTTTCTTTACATTTTAACAGATGTCCATTGGGTTCAGTGGAGGCTCTGCAATGTACAGCCATTGAGCATATTCCATTACCCCCCCGTGGTGGAGATAGGGTAAGAATCTTGCATCAGCGAGAGGCTCATTGGATTTTTGCATTGAGCACTCTACAACCCAATGGACTGAATGTCGAATGGGACCTGCTGAGTTTTTTATAAAGATGTTATGATATGCTCTTTTTAGAGCATGGGAATCTGCTTTGTCCTTTAATAAATTAGGTTCCAATGATGAGCATTTAGTGTTTTGGGTTACAGATGATGTGTAACGTAACTCTGGATCTGTTTTCCTCCTTTGCCGCCTCCATTTTTTTGGGTCCCCGTCTCCTCGCCCCCCCCCCTCTTTCCCCCTCCTTTCCCCCCCCTCCCACCCCCCTCTTTCACCCCCCTTCCCCTTCCCCCATCCAGCATTTACTCACCTCCCCCATTCCTTGCCACTCCCTCCTCCCACTCCCCTCCCCCCCTCTCCTCACCTTTTTGTATGCTGTTTCCCCTGAAAGAATGTATCACTTGTAGTGATCAGTATTAATTATTAATTTAACCTTCATTAATGAGGATTAAGTATGTGTAATGTATATATTTGCATGATTTGATGATATACTTGATAATTAAATATCACCTCAGGGGGACAGTATTATTTTGAGATGTTGTCAGCAATTGTTAAGATACCTTCATGCCATTGTCCAGTAACAAGATGAGCCAATATTGAAATAATGAAATAATCAATGTATTTAGTTGGCTCTTATGATATCCCTATGTATTGTGCAATTATATGCTGATGGGACATGCTGGTGCCTCTTTTGGCAATTTTTACATGAAGGGGTTAATATTTTTACCCGTTTTCGCAGGCTTTTTAATGTTTAAATTCCAGGCTAACACCACGTCTCCTCACTCCGAGACGAAGCCCTATCTGAGAGGGTGAAACGCGCAGAGGGGGAGATCGTGGTGTAGCCCTATGTGTATTGTGCAATAAAGTTTATTGAAGATCATCCGGGAGTTTCTACAGTCTGTCATGTGCAGTGGCGCCGGATTCCTGCCTTTCACTTCCTTGATGAAAGAGACCTGGAATTTCTGTTTCATCCCTACCCGATCATCCCTATTTTTCACCATCTCCCAAAGATCCACAAGACTTTGGTCAACCCACCTGGGAGACCAATAGTCTCTAGTATTGGATCTTTGGGAGATGGTGTTTCCAAATATGTAGATCATTTTCTGCAGACCATCGTGCAATCATTGCCATCATATATTAAAGATAGTGGCGACCTCATGGTTCAACTTGACTCCATCAGATGGGAAACTAATTTCATATGGTTAAGTCTTGATATTACATCATTGTACACAGTCATATTACACAATCATGGGTTGGCAGCTGTCAGGTTTTATTTACAACAATCTGATCTTTCACCTGCACAGAGCACTTTTATTTTAAATGCTATTCGATTTTTGTTAACACACAATTATTTCATGTTTGCTGGTGATTTTTATCTCCAAACACGTGGTACCGCGATGGGCACTAGTTTTGCCCCATCCTACGCAAACCTTTTTTTAGGTTGGTGGGAATCGGTCCACGTGTTTGGAAATAAGAATCCTTATAGACACTTTATCACTTTTTATAGGCGTTATATTGACGACCTTATTTTTATTTGGCATGGGGATACACATTCTCTTATTTTGTTCACTGCTTATCTAAACAATAATGAATTTAATTTAAAATTTACCACAAACTACAATTTTCATCACATTCACTTTTTAGATTTATTACTTTCTGTTGATATGCATAAGAATATTATTACCACGGTGTATCGCAAAGAAAATTCACGAAACACATTTTTGCGAGCTGATAGCTGCCACCCCAAATCTTTGATTAAAGGAATACCAAAAAACCAACTCATTAGGTTGAGAAGGATCTGTACAAATGAAGAAGACTTCATTAAGCAATCAAAAGATCTGATGGAGCGTTTTGAAACCAGAGGTTATTTAAGAAGTGATCTCAATAAAACCTTTAGGGAAGTGATGAATTTGGATAGATCTGTCTTATTAGGCAGGTTAAATAACAATAAAACATCTAAACTGCATTCTCACTCCCCATATTTTGTTACCCAACATAATAATCAATCAAAAAAGATTGGAGAAATAATCAGGAAACATTGGGGAGTGTTAGCAGCAGATCCCATTTTACATTCTGTATATGAGGAGAGACCCAAGATAGTCTTCAGTAAAGCAAAAACAATTGCTAACCATGTATCCAGTAGTTTATTTTCATCTAAAAATACTCCTGTAACAACACTTCCTAAGGGTAGTTATGCATGCTCAAAATGCAAAATTTGCAAACATATGGATAGTAAAAAATAATTTTTTTTCTCATAAAACTTGTAAAAAATATTACATAAATTCATTTATCAATTGTGACACCACTTATGTGGTGTATTTGTTAAGCTGCGGCTGTGGGAAACAGTACGTAGGGAGGACTATTAGAAATCTGAAAGTTCGCATACTCGAACATCTAAGGCTGATTATTAAAAAAGATATAAACCATCCTGTATCCCAACATTTTAGCCATTGTAATATGGGTGATTCAAAAAATATGTCTTTCTTGGGTATTGAACATTTACATAGTCCCATCCGAGGTGGCAACAGAATAAATATCCTAAATAGAAAAGAACTATATTGGATATTTACTTTACAAACTCGCATCCCCCATGGTCTAAATTCAGACTGGGATATTGGGTCTCTTCTTTTTGATACTTGACTATGTGTAAATTCATCATTTATTTCTTTACATATGATAAACCGATGAGAAATATATTTATATTGTAAGAAACAGGCAGTTGTACATGGAATATGCCTATTAGTATATGTATTAATCTGATTAACTAAACACTATATTTCGGTCTCTGTTCATTTTTCTTTGGGTATGGAACTAATTTATATTATATTATATGTGATTAGATGCTATTTCATTATTTCATTATCTATTTTGTATATAAATGTTCCTTTGATACCCTTACAATATTATACAATTTACAAAGAGGATCTATGGATATCTTATATCTTAGGTTTATATTTCATGATTGTTTTTAAATTTTGCTATTGAGCAAAATTAGTTTGTCTGTGGGTCTGTCTCGATAGGTTTAAGAAGGAGGATCCATGGATCGAACGGGACGTTATAGCTTATGACTTGACTGAATGGTAATTTTGGGGTATGACTCCCACATATAAAGAAAAGTGCCTCTTGCTCCACACTCTCTCCAACAGTTTGGGGGGGTGTCCCTTTGAGATTGCATGTAATTTATGCAGGGTGTAGTGCCATCTATGAGGAACCTTGATATCAGACCCCTTAATGGACAAGTTTATTGAACAGCACACTTTTAACCACAAATAATTATACTTACTAAGCAGGTTTTGGCATAAGGCTAAAGACTTCCACTGGGAGATACCATACAGCCAATTCAAGTCAATGAACTGTAAGGTATCTTCCAGCTCCAAAAGGTGTCCTATGGCAGAACACTGCATGGCAACTACAGTATGGGCCAACATTTCTTCTGAAGCACATCCGAGCATTGTGTACAGTAATATCATGTCATAAACAGATAATGCAAGTGCAAATAGCACTGTGAAATAATAAACGTGTATATAACACTTAATTGGTGAATAGTGATATATAAATACATTTATAATTACACTATCTTTGGACAACAAAGCACGGGGCGCAAATATATCCAAAAACATAAAATATAAAAAAAGACAAAAAGAAAAAATAGTGTCGCTGAAAATCTGTCTGCGGCCCTGGTGATGGGTGTCTGGAAATAATTCTGAGACTACACAAGAGTTGGTTACTCTTAATAACCTCAACGCCTGAATTTGATTTGGAGCATGTGAGTTGAATAATCACACATCCCAGCTTTTTTGTTATCAGTATTACAATATTGCACTATTTTTTCTTTTTGTCTTTTTTTATATTTTATATGTTCTTGGATATATTTGCGCTCCGTGCTTTGTGCGCGTGGGTGCCGCTGGGATGGCGGCAGGACTGCCGGAAGTAGAGGGAAATGCTTGTGGCAATGTGGGAGGTTGCAGGAGTGATCCGGTCGCCGGAGTTCCTTAGCATGATGCCGGTAAGGGTGCCGCAATCTTGAGCCTAGTCTGGCATGTGTAGGCTGCTTCGCGCCTGTGCAGTACAATGTTGCGGCAGTCATCTTGGAAAATGGCTCCGCAAGGGACTACAAGTCCCATGAGCCTTCGGGACAGAGACAGGGAGCTAGACTTGGATACATTTGGTGCGCTCAGCTGGACCACGCCAGTCGGGAGCAGGACGTCAATGAGACAGGTAGTGCCTCAGGTGCCAGTGGCCCTGAGACTAGACCAGGTCTCCCCTCTAGGCCCCAGATAGGCCCCGACTCACCTCAGATTGTGGCTGCTACAGGGAAGCCCCTAGCTAGGGACATATCCACCGTAGCTGCTTAAAGTCAGGGTATAGCACCGGTGAGACGCCACGCGTTGATTGCGACCTGTGGTCTGGGACCAGGCCACCTACATTCAGAGACTCTTAAAGTTTGCATTCAAAAATTAGGTTATTAAGGAAGGTGATTGCAATTAAATTTTTCTTAATCAGCACCATATACCCTAAGAATGATTTATTCATAAATGGTTAGCGATATTCATATCTTATTTGCATATTCAAAAATATCTTAATTCAGAGTTAAAATAAATAAATGATAACTCATAGAACACAGTGGTAATCAGAACTTGCAATGCAATTCTGGACTATTCTACCAAAGGATTATGTCATATAAATTTTTACAGTACTTTATGGCAGAAAATACTTAACTTCTGTGATGCCTTAGAGAATCGGGTTATTGCAAAGGAATGCCTTCAGGTACGATGAATACCGTCTAAATAAAACTCAAAAAGCATAACATAATGTGTGCAAATATTAACCCCTTAATAGCCATGTGGTTACCTGGGCCACAAATGAGTTAATATAGTAAAATGTTTTACAATGTTAATATGTATTTTAATCTGGTTTTAAATATATATTGCCATGCTCAGTAGCACTCCTCTGTGACACTTATATGCTTATATATATGTTGTGGTTATTTTGGGGGTTCAATATGAGCTTGTGTCCTGTATGTATTTTAATCACCTTTTCCATGTATATAGTGGTCATTGTATACAAAGTCGAGATACAAATGTAACAAAGGTTATTGCTCCCTCTGGCATATTAAAATGGGATATTCTGTAATATTCTGCATTATAACGCAATATATTGTGATACCCGTTGAAGTAATCAAGTTTGCTACTGTACATCTGTAGGCCTAGCATCTGTGGAAGTTTGGAGATAGCACAGTATTGCCAGCTATTGAAGATTAGTAAATAGTATGTGAATTAGTAATTTGGTGTTAATTACCCATTTACATGCTCATTTGCATTGGAGTTAAAGATATCACTGTAGTAAAAAGCCTTGTTTCACTACTTTACCACTTGCAATATGGCTTCAGTGAATAAGTTGAAAAATTAGCATTAATCACTGTTAAAATTAAAGTATAATCAGATAATGAAGACATCTTAAATTGGTATTGCATATGTACTGTGATTAATGTATATTATGATTTATGCATACATCCTGTTTTAGATTTTTTAAATCTTTTGTATATATATATTGACTTCTTTTATATATAATAATTTTAGGTGCTCTTTTTTGTCTTTCCTTGTATATTTTTAATTGATTCGTCACCGTAATCTGTTCTAGATTTATACTTTGTGAATGTTCTCTGCCTTTTGTGGCTTTTTATACCGTGTGTCTTTGTTTGTAATTGCTATGTAACAAAGCTTGCTGTCATGACGGTGTGTGGTCTGGCATGGTTGGTGTTTTTACTTCTTAGGAGATCCAGAAGGTGAAAAAACGGAGCACAGCAGCAACAAATCAAAGGGCTACAATACCATGGCTAAGTTTTTTTTAAATTATGAAAATAGTGACAACATGGATCAGATGAAGGTAAATTACTCTAACACGTTTCACGCATGTTTCAGCGCTTCCGTCATCTCTGCAGCATGAGTCTCTGACGAAGCACTGAAACATGCGTGAAACGTGTTAGAGTAATTTACCTTCATCTGATCCATGTTGTCACTATTTTCATTCATTTTTTTTAAAACGTAGCCATGGTATTGTAGCCCTTTGATTTGTTGCTGCTGTGCTCCGTCTTTTCACCTTCTGGATCTCCTGCATTATCTCTGTAGCGTGAGTCTCTGATGAAGCGCTGAAACATGCGTGAAACGCGTTAAAGTAATTTACCTTCATCTGATCCATGTTGTCACTATTTTCATTAAATTGTTATTAAACTTAGCCATGGTATTCTAGCCCTTCGATTTGTTGCTGCTGTGCTCCGTTTTTTCACCTTCTCGATCTCCTGCATTATCTCTGCAGCGTGAGGCATGCACATGGAACGGACTGCATCTATCTGTGAGTACTTTATTTATTACCTTCCCACATCATGGTCATGAGACAGTGGGAGCTGGATTATAGATACCATAAATACCAAGATCTAGGGTGGTGGTCCATAGGAAGAGAACCAGCTGTCACTGTTTCATTACAGTTACTAACTGCATTATCAATCACAAGGACTTTATATTTACACACCCCTTCAATTTGAGCAGATTTCTTTTAAGTATACATTTTACTCCATGACGCATTGATAATTCTTTTCAAAAAGCAAGCTTACATACTTCAATCAATTACAGACTGTTATTTTGTGTTCATGATTTTGAAGCACTGAACCATAGAACTTTGTTTCTATTTTTCTTACAATTTGTTCCTTCTTAGCGCACAATGGTTACCGGTGACCTGGCCTCATACTCGCACCAAAAGTAATGCAGTTTTAGGGTCCTGGCTTCTGCGGTTACCATGGAGATACTGTTTGGTGCACTTTCTTGTGTCACTCACGTTGTACTCGCTTCAGGATGGTTCCATTCGTATGATTGGTAAGGATATACTGTACATTACGGGTATTTTGTATTATGGAATAACAGAACAAAACAATGATATACAGCACACACTAGAAGGCAAAAGAATTTTTGCAGGGTGCAACGGACTACGGAGGACCCAATACCTCCAATATACAATATAAATAACACAAAGCCCAGCACACGCTGTCTACACGTGTGTGTACCTTATTCACTGCCCTCTCCCCCCTCCATTATTCCCTCTGTTTTTGCCTGTTTTATTATTGCATGTTATCAATTTTTGATGTAGTGGATGTGGTTGTTATACTGGTGGTTTGTGATACATATTAAATGTCATTACATTTCTTCTTGGCATTATCCCTTTTCATTTGTTCTATTATCTATAGACAGTGTGTGCTGGGCTTTGTGTTATTTGTATTATGAAATACGTTCTGATGAAAAACCATGTAGAGCTGAAACATCAGCCTGCTGCTTTTTTTTGTAAGGTAATAAATTAAGTTTAATTCATTGACCAGCCTTTATTATTGTTCTTGTACCTTATATGTTTGGTGTTTTGTGACATTCACAAGTCAAGTGAGTCTTTTTTTTTTTTTTTTTAATTTTCTCTTATATTTTATGTGCTCAATCATAGATTTTTATTTTTGGATATATTTATAGTCACGGTTTAAAAAGCAAATCATGCGATTTCAGAGGTTTTCACATATTAGCATTTTAAATTAAATTACAATGCACATGGACGTAACGCTTGGGGAATCGGCTGCGAACCCTGACTTACTTACGGTTTTTTTTCTCGACTAAAAAAGCACCAATTTTGCATGGTTTGAGACCTTATGAAATGTTTTCACAGCTCAACTCAGAAGCAAAAGGGAAGGCTCTGGGTATATGTGACTGAGATTTGAGATAAGCTTTATCAACAAATACATCTACCATATATATTTTTTTTCTCTCTCTTAATTAATATAGTGAATTCACTTCATAATTTGCTTAATAAAAAAAAGAACAACTTCAACAGAAGTTGTGTAGCTTTTTTGGCTATTCTACAGGGTTTTTTGCATGTAAGCATTTCAGAAAAATGATGACTGTGCCCGTAATATATACTTCTATTACCATCATTTTTTCAGGACATGATCCATAATCCTGCATTTTAAAACGTTTGCCATATTTTGACATAGATAATTCTCATATTGATAAAAAAAGGATCCCTTCTTTTCTAATATTACAGTTATCATTAATTTTGATGTACCTTTTATAAAATCAAACAATCATATCATATATGAATATTCCACAATCAATTCCTCACAGCCCTTTCTGGTGAATATTGTTTTCAAACCTAGAATTACTTTCCAAATATATTAGGAACCAAGGCATACCCATATAATTTTATATGTGGGGTTGAGCTAAAAAAAAAGACACCAGTTTAGATCCCATTAAATAAAACAAAGAGCAAAACAATTAATACCAAGGGTCATTGGTGGTGTCTCAAAAACAAAATTTGTTTTGCAGCCAGGTGACTGCTAAAAGATTTAAAGTTTGGAGTATTTGTTATCAATTGAAAGGCGAACAGGACCTTTTTATTTTCCACTAAACAGAAATAAGGAATCATTGTACATTATATGTAGGTTGTTTGATTACCAAACACAGTTAATTAGAATGTTAATTAAAAAAAGGCTATTGCAATGTAGAAGTAATACGTGTCAGCAGTTTCTGGAATTTCAACATTATAGCCTGAAAGCACCTCTGTTAAACAATATCTGCTTAACTATTGCGCTTTACATTTTAATGGACTACCATTACATAAACCTCACTGATTTGTCCAGAGAATTAATGAAACCTTTAAAATGTACTCTGCATTACCCAAGGCACTCAATAAACCCTGAATAGTTCTAAAGTGAGAACAATTCTACTTTATGCACATGCATTACCAGTACATTCGTAGCAAAAGCTGGTTTTGAAGCAACCAAAAGTCTTAAGTTAATAAATGTGTTTCTTCATTAGCGAACAACGTAGAATTAACAGATCTATGTTTTACTTTTTTAATTATGTTCCAAGTGTCCCTGGATCAGAGCATTCCCAGATTTCTGTGATCCAGGCTTTTAAACCCCCTAACGAGCCAGGTAATAACTGGGTACAGGTATTTGTTATATAATTTTAATACTTATCTTATATATTCCCCTCAGCTATTAGTTTTTCTGTCATCTATTATAACAAATATTTAATGGATTTACAATAATTATTGATTGCATATTTTTTACCTTCTTTTTATTCTTTAGCATTGTTTTAATTTTTCTATAAGAGCTATTATTGGATAGAATTTGAATTATTTATATTTTTATTAATATATATTTTTATATATGTCAATTAATAAATAGTTTTATATTTGGCCTCTAATTTAGCTGATTTCTTCTGATCGCCATCTGTTTTTTGGGTCCATTTGGAGTTTCCTCCCCTATATTAAAGTTATGAGGGGAATATATCAGATTGCCTATTTAAGAATATATATATTTACTTTCTGTCTCTAGAAGCCCAGTACACCAACTTATTCTTCTGTTTATAGAATGTTTGTGTTCTCTATTTACATCTGTTATTGTGTATGGGTGCCACGACGACCATTTTTTGTATACTGTGCATCTCCTGCATCATGACACCACTTGTCTGCATAAGACGTTATGTCATTTGTGTCTGTGTGTGCCGTGACGTGTACCGCCATCATTTGCACCTAATGGACTAAAAGAAGGGGGATTCCTGTAATACTCGCCATAACCCATGAGGAAGCTCATAGAGTGAAACAGGTAGGGCATTACTAGCATTGGAGTGCTGCTGCTGTGGAGAAATCTGGAGGTTATTTGGACTGGGGCGCTTAAAAATTTTGTGGCTTAAAAAGTTGTTGTAACGCCTTACTCTGTTAAAAAATGATAAAATATAAAATATGGTTTTGGTGTTTGTGGTGCAAAAGGGTGTGTAGAAAAACATATACTGGCCCTTTTAGTTGATTTTGTGGATGCTGCTTGACCTTGGAGAAGGGAATCCCGTGTCCTTCTCAGCGTGGCAGTAGTGGTGTGAAGATGGTCAGCGCGAACCTCGTGGACCTCACGAATATAGTGGATCCGGATGCAGTATTAAGACAAGAATAAAAGAATAAAACACGATATTAGTGACTCATGTCCACATTGGGGGATTGGGGGGAAAAAAAGGGGGAGGGGGGAGTGGGAAGGGGGAGTAGGGGGGTGGGGTAGGAGTGGACGGTGGTGGGATGGAAGGTGGGTTCCCACTAACTAATCACAGAATACATAGAATATATGGATCCAGTGACTCACACGGGCTTGTGTGGTGTCTCTCCCTCAACGCTGACTGGTGTGGGTAAATACAGACTCATATACTGGAGTCTCAGATATACATTAAACTCACACGGCCTGATGTGAGTCCTTGCCCTCAGAGGGTAATGTCCTGTATGGATGGTGTCCTGTTGTTTCAGCAGAGTTGTCCCCCGATGGGTGTGGTGTGTGAGTGTCTCCTCTCCCCGTATCCCAAATGACCAAAAAGAAATGTGCAAACCAAAAGTCAAAATGAATTAAAAGGTATTTAATGGGTTAACAGTGAAGACATGTGCATACACTATGCATACATGTTGTGGTGCTTAAAAAGTATAAAACAATATATGACACGATAACACAATGAACTAAACAGTATGTGATGTACTGAAGCAAACACAAAAAAGGACTCTCACACTAAACAAATATACAAAATCACTTGCCCGTGTGAGTCACTGGATCCATATATTCTATGTATTCTGTGATTAGTTAGTGGGAACCCACCTTCCATCCCACCACCGTCCACTCCTACCCCACCCCGCTACTCCCCCTTCCCACTCCCCCCCTCCCCCTTTTTTCCCCCCAATCCCCCAATGTGGACATGATACACTAATATCGTGTTTTATTCTTTTATTCTTGTCTTAATACTGCATCCGGATCCACTATATTCGTGAGGTCCACGAGGTTCGCGCTGACCATCTTCACACCACTACTGCTGTGGAGAAATACCAGCTTAAGTCCCTGCTCATAATTCCATTTGATCACGTCACATCTGGAAGTGGCTCAATGGTTGGTTTACCTGTAGGAGAGGGAGCACTGTATAGCTGTGTTGCAGCCAGGAGCAATCACTGCATCTGACCCTGGATTGTCTTAATGCTCAAATTACATCTATGTTTGTGAGTGTGTTACTTTTTAACCAGAAAGCATCAAAACTAGGACAAGTTTGCATAATGGGTGATTTAATTATCCAGATATAGACAGGGGCAATGAGATTAGAATTACATCAAAATAAACAGGTTTTTGGGGATGCTTAAAGACAATGACATGACTCGAATTATTGAGGAACCAACCAGGAGAGTGCAACACTAGATTTGGTAATATCAAACAATGTAGAAGTAATAACAAATATTCAAGCCCTGGAATATTTGGGTAGCAGTGATCATAACATGGTCACTTTTGAAATAAATTATCAAAAAACAGATTACATGGGTTCAACCAAGATCTTAAACTTTAGAAAGGCAGACTAATCTATAAGGAATACATTGGGATTGTGTTTTCGCAGGGAAAAATGTAGAAGATAAACGGGCAATTTTTAAAACATTGTTAGAAAAGTACAATTATCAGTGTATACCCTTGGGTAATAAGTATAAAAGAAACAAGTCAAAACCAATGTGGCTGAATAAACTGGTAGGGGAGAAAATGGAAAAGAAGAGGCAGTCGTTGAGATATTTGAAGTCAGAAGGGACGGAGACGTCATATCAGAATTATAAGGAATGTAATAAAGATTACAAATGGGCAATCAAATTAGCAAAAAAGATTGCAATAGAAAGTAAGATCAACCCTAAAAAGTTATTTAAGTACCTTAATAACAAAACCCTTTCAGTGTGAGATGGGTATGCAGATTATTGGAGATAAGGAAAAAGCAGAGATATTAAACAAATTCTTTGCCTCTGTGTTTACCAGGGAAGAATCAATTTCAATAGTAGTGCCGCAGGAGGAAGCCACAACCTCTATATTAACGAACATTTGGTTAACTGTGATGCAGGAGAATTTAATGATGCCCGCTGGGATACTGGCACCCTATAACTGGGCCTGTAACTTGGGAAGCAGGGGGTCCCGGACCTGAAATTAATGTGGTTTAGCTCTAGAGACCCCCTGCTACAATAATATGTTATTAAAATAAAATAAAATCCCTGAAATCCCCAGTTAGAGGTGTTCAGGTAGAGTGGCTGATTGTCAGGAGCAGCCAGGTAGGATTCACATAGTCAAGTTACATTTAAACGCAGGGACCCCCACTGTGTTAGTCCGATGGG